>NW_027117818.1:152091-371627 GCF_038497905.1 Lipomyces japonicus | reverse complement strand
GTGGTGAGGGAAAGGAACATTCCGATAAGCAGAAGATGTGAGAGGGAGAATGATGAAAAAAGGCGAACCATCTTTCTATGCGTCCAGGGCTTGTTCTCGCTGGACGTTTGGTAATTTTCCGTCAAGAATGGCTTATAGCAGAACCTTATATGCTGTTCCGTCACATTTAATGTAAGGCGTTAGTGGTTTAGCGGTAAAATTCGTCGTTGCCATCGACGAGCCCCCGGTTCGACTCCGGGCTGACGCATTTTTTTTAGATATTTTGACATCAAAATATCTTTATATTTGTTAAAATATATGGATTGATCGACGAACGCATTAAAGATAATTTTTGTTATAATCAAAAATGTTGAACAAATTTAGCTGAAAAATTAGGTGCACTGACAAAATAGTGTGCACCAAGTCTCAACTAAATTTATTATTGAAGTTCGCGATCAACAAAAGTGTCGACCTCCGTGGATTAAGTAATCAAGAACATGAAAAAGACACGAGCCAGGGCAGGGTGTGACAATATTCGATAATTTCAACAACGTGTCTAGCATACATACATGCCAATTTCTACCGGCGCGCGCGTCTAACATTCATCAGCTGGTTTGCTACCCTTATGGGAGAGTTGAACAAAATCAAGTTCCCACTCAACACTGAGCGTCTAAGTAAGCACACCTACGCGAATTATAGTAGCCACGATTCCAAGTAATTTAGTTATATATTATAGTTGAGTTAATTACAATTCCTATTATTATTAACTAATTCCTTGTCGAGTTAGTCTACTTATTCAAGTGACCGTTCTCACTAAAACTACAAAAACTAGAGGCGGGAATTTTTTCCAAAAATAATTGAGTGTCCCAAACGTCACTAAATAGTGACAAGAAAAATTGAATCAAAAACTAAATAAAAACCAACGAGTCAATTTAAAAACTGACGAATAAAAACATAATTCAATAAAGGAATTTATCATAATGACAAAATCTCCGTTTATTGACAACATTAAGACGAAGTTGTCCAGCATTCCCGAGGATGTACTCCAAGAATATTTTGGGTCACCAGTATGTATATACATATATATGCCTGTCTGAGTATGTGGGTACGGTTCTTTTAGTTCGTTCTTTGTACATTCTTACCACATTCGCTTGTGAACGTTCATTGAGATTATTAACGCACATAAACAATGTGCCAATCTCTCATTTTTGACCATCATGTATTGTGTTTGAGTATTTTATTTATTTTGTTTGCGAAGACAACAATTTTCCTTATAGTTATATGTATGTTGTATATCGATCATATAGTTAGTTATAGTGAGTTGCTGTAAATTGCGCGAAAAAATCAACTTCGCACAAACAAATTCAAATTCACAACTTTCGGGCTCTTTTTTTTCTCCCGGTCCTCAGCGCTTTATTGAAGACACATTTATTTCTTTCGCTCATTTTTATTCTTTCCATTCTTCGAAAACTCTTTTCTCTGTTTTCTTTGATCGCATTGAAATGGAGTACGAGAATGGTAACGGTGATTCATACGGTATGCAACAAGAGAAAATAAAAAATTGAACCCCCCCTAGGGGAAGGCAAAAAAAAAAAAAAAAGGAAGTGGACAATTTGACTGACCAACAATCTGCTATTTCGGCAATTTCTTTTTTATTTCATGCAGATCAGTCGTATGATGATCGAAGGTCGGCTTCACCGGTGGCCCGACATCTTGATGACTCGAGGGAGTACAGGTATGTCTCGTGAAAGTTGTACTTCAATTTTCATTTTTCACCAAGCTTTTTTTATGAAAAAAAACCAACGTGGAACTAAAAATTCGCGCGCGTGCAACTTTAGTAACAATCACGACAATGAGGATACGCCGATTCATAACGATGAACCCGCGAGGTCGTTCGACGGTCGCACGGACTCTATTAATGACACGATTTCGACGAATCGTCATAGCAACGAAGAAACATCTAATAAAGGTGACAATTTGTTCGTGACTGGAATTGCACCTCGCGTCACAGAGGACCAACTGATTGAACTGTTCTCCAAATATGGCACTGTGTCGAAAGGTGAAATCATGCTAGACCCGCATTCGCGTGAGTCTCGCGGATTCGGTTTTGTCAAATTTGAAGATGCCAGTCAGGCTGATGCTGCCAGAGAGGCTCTTCAGGGTTATGACTTTGAAGGTCGATCATTAAAGTGAGTTAAAATTAATTCCTTCTTTGGAATTTGTGTATAGTATTTTTTTTTTTGACCGGCGCCTAACGAAATAAATAAAGCATTGAAATTGCTCGTCGTTCTCGAGCACGCACGCCAACTCCGGGAAAGTACTACGGCCCACGCAAGCGTAAGACCTGATAAAGTTATCTCTTTATTTTTATTCGTTCAAGCACGGCTGACTTTATTGCAGGTGATAACTATCGATCGCGCGGCCCACCAAGGCGATACGACGACTACCGATATGATCGGGACCGTCGATACGGGGACAGGTACGATGATCGTGATCGTGATCGCGACAGAGACAGAGACAGGTACGGTAGTTACGACCGTGATCGGTACAGGGACAGAGATCGTGGTGAAGACCGCTACAGGGACAGAGATTCGTATCGTGATCGCGATCGTTACGCCGACCGTGATCGTGATCGTGCCTACGCGCCGCCGCCTTCGAGATATGATGATGATGATTACAGAGGCGGTTCAAGATATGACTCCCGTCGTTAAATTAAAGAGGAATTATGGCGTAATATATATATATATATTTATATATATGTAAACCATGTTCTGTGTGAATGCCATTTCTAAAGTATGTATCATTTTCGCTCTTATTTTTAAAAAAAAAAAAAAAAGAAGAAAAAAAAAAGTTTTTAGTTACACGTTAGTCAAGGTAATAATGATGAATTACACATTTGTTTGGCTTGGGTTTAAGTACTTTCTTCCCTTTATTTTTGTTTTATTAAAAATCCATTTTTTTATTTCAGTAGTATTGCTTATACAGATATATATATATATATATATTTGTGTTAATTACAATTTGTACGTTCTTTAAGTAGTTTTTTATAATAAACACAATGTTACGCACGAGAGGGGTATGTATTGTATTGATTTCCAACCAGTCTCGTGAATTTCAAGCCGATGTAACAGGCGCCGTAAAATTGTCTGCACAAAGGTACCTTCTCACAATTCAATCTGTTGGTACTTCTTTTCATGGGCGTTTGAGGAACTCTTTTATCTATTTTTAATTTCTACAAAAATACAAAATGTCGATATTGGTGAAGCAAAATAGACTGTAATATTGATCGACTTTAAATTCCACAACAAAATCATACAACATATCTTTAACCAAACTGCATTGAACAAAATATATATGAAGTCGATAAAATGTTAGACATTTATTGTACTTGCCAAAAAAAAAAAAAAAAAAAAAAAACGACTATATCATCTTAACAATGTATAAAAACTCATGTGCCATTTTCTTTCCTCTTGAAAGAAAAAAAAACATCTTTCAAAAAAACTATGGATATTAACCATTAATTAATTTTTGCATTTTTTGTTCTTTTTAATTTGGAGAATTCAAAAATTTGAGAAGCGCTTGCTTGCCCTTGATGGCGATCAATTTTTGGATCGCCAATAATTGTTCTTTTTCTTTATCGTCGATAATTATGGACCCGCCAGTTCGTATTCCATAGTCTTCGGTAAAGTCGAGCGTGCTGTTAGTACTACTCGCAGGAACATCCGGTGACGATAGTGATGACGACAAGGAAGATGTAGATAAAGATGATGCAGATGAGGATGAAATCGAAACGGGCTTAATGATTGCATCAAGCAAGGCAGATATATTTTGCCGCTCAACGTATTCGTCTGTATTAGCCCGTTGCAAATAAGTAATATTCCTTACAAATTCTCGTTCTTCAGCTGATCTTTCCACAAGCCGGTCAAGATCCGACAATCGTGGTTGGTTGTACTCATGATAATGAGCAGTAGGAGATTGACGATAAGATGATGGTGACAACAGGTTGACCTTCTCCAAAAAATCCAGCACGATGCCGCGTTCGGGCAACTTGTAAACGACGCCGTCAATGTCGACCGCGTCTTCTGATCGAAAAATGCGCCTGTGATCAAACGCACTTCCATATGATGCTGTTGGTGCGTCCCAGCCAGAAATGAAATGCAACTTAGAAGGCTTAACAATTGATGGCGGCGCGCCGTCGTTTTCGTCATCAGATGAGTCGTTGCCGACTTCAATGTCACCATTATTTACAAACCCACGCCTGAGACTCACGTTAACAATCTTGGAGTTCTTTTTCCGCCGGAGTTTTGTCAAGTCCCTGCCAACATGGTTCGGGCACATCCATTTACGGTTACCCGACGGCATCGTGTTCATGGGTGGATCAACACAGTCTAAGTGCCAATGCAGTGAGCAATAATCGCAACTCGCGATCGGTCGTTCATCCAATGAAGACTTTCCACAACGGTAGCAAAGAATCGTACCACCGGACTTGTCCGTAAGCCGATACGGGTCTGCTTCTTCGATAAATCCGCTTCGACTAAAAATTAATAAAAACAAAAAAATATAATTGGTTAGCAAATAGTACGCGTCTCGATTTTTTTTTCATAAGTACACATGCTTCATCTTGCGGGGTTTTAAGTCATTAATGTCTTGGTACTCCCCAAAATCGGTCGTCGTTACGCCTTCAAATCGTTCGCGAAGTTGCTTCGGCAATATGAAGCATACCGGGTTTCGGCTCTCGAGTTGAAATAAAAGTTCTGTAAACAAACCACGATGAGGCAACGCTGGCGGATGCTAAAAATGTATAAAGAGGTTAGCTACATGAAACGTACCAACCAGTGAGCAAATATCTTTTACTTACCCGCCGAGCATAGCAACTTCGGCAATACCATGCACCATCGGGAAGGTTTGAGCTGTCGTACGGTGGGTCAACGCAAGTAAAGTGGAACGACCGTGGGCATCCTTCGCAGCACAGGAACATTCCCATGCCGCCACATGCCGAGCAGAAATCATCATTATACTGTACATGTTAGTCTAATGCACAAAGGCATATAACAATGAAGCATATACTTTTGTTGGATCGTCCTCAGCCTGTGTGCCAGTAGCAGTGACGGCAGTAGCAGAAGTACTATAAGTGTTGGTGGAGAGAGCAGTCGTTGATCGTGCTATGCCAGATAAGTCAACTGGAACGCCAAAGCCGAACTTATTTAGATCGTGTTGCTTTTTAATAGGACTGCCCACGGTTAGATAAAAATTAAACTTTTTTTCTAGCATATATGACGTGGGCACCTACGATATTTTGACCCGCTTTTGCCGTCGCTTGCGACGAGTCGACAGCTCCGATTCTGGCGGCGGAGTGGTCAATGGTCCCTGGCGAGACCGCGGTCGTTTATCTGTATTTTGAATATCATCACTATCATTGTCATTATCATTATCATCATTAATCCGATTATTGTCATCATGATCATGATGCGGCCTGACAAAGCTTTCTCGTGAAAGAATGATCTTGAATGATTTTTTGTATTTCTCCTCTTGTAGTTGCTGGTGGTCTTGTTGATCAAGCTCCTCGATTTCTTGAATCGATTCATCCATATCAGTATCCTCAGATGGAGATTCTCTTTTCTTTGAAGTCAAGTTAGAACTCGAAGGAGGAGGACTGTTCGTCGTTGACGGTATGCGTGATGATTTTTTCGGTCTTGACCGTCTGAGTTTTGACGCCGGAGGCAACACACCGAGCGCAAAGCCTCCGATACCTGTCGTCGGAACTACTGGCGCCGGCTCAACAAATTCCTTAACATGAATCACTGGCGACGAACTAGGCATGGACGGCCGAGACCTGCCAGTCGACATAGTTGTAGTTGCGATATATGGGTCGCAATGACACGCCAATAAAAACCACTAAAAAAAATTGTGAGAGAAAAACAGAAGGAGCACACAAAAAATAAATCAAAAGAGATATTCAAAAACAACTAAATATAAGTAAAATAGACGAGATCAGGAAGAATTGAAGCGTCCGTTCTGTGAGTGTTGCTGGCTAGCTCGAAACTTACTCTGTAAAGGAGAAATGGCGAAAAGTTCGGACTGAGCGCGGAAGCACCAAATACACAATACTGGCAAGTGTTGATGCTACATAAATTTCTAATTCAAAACAAATGATACAAAAAAACATAAAATATAAAACCGACTTTTTTTTTACATTTACAATTACTTCTCCTCAGCAGCGGGCTTATCAGCGTTGGCCTTTTTCTTTTTCTTGTTCTTCGAGCTGGGCTTCAAGGCAGAAGAAATGACCTTAAGCAAATCCTCATCTTCAATCTTTTTGTTAGTTGGGAACGCAGATACGTCAAAGTTTGCTGGGCCGGCGATCTTGATGATGCCGTTGTTGGTGACTGCAATGGTGGTGAAAAACTCGACCACAATTTCGCCTGTGACGTTAGAATCAACGCTTAATTTAGAAATTTGATATGTACATACCCTTCTTGTCCTCGTAGACATCATAAGGAGTCAATAAATTATGAGCGGTGCACTCCTGGAGGGCAAGCTTGGTCTTCGTGTCATCGGCTAAGGCACGAGTGGTGAACGGGAACGCACCGAACCTGTTTTGGATATCGGAGTATACCGAACGCGAAGCCTTGAGCTTGAGAGAGTATGAAGACTCGGTCTTGCGGTAGATCGTGGTTTGTAAGCTGTCGGACTTGCGCAGCTTGCCATCGCCGGTAGAAACGAGCACGTCAATGCCGTACACCTCGCCAGGCTCAAACGTGGCCACGTCGGAAGCCTTGGTCACGGTACCGACCGCAGGGTTGACCACGATGCGCTTGCCAGCCTCGACCGAGTTGTGAGAAAACTGGTGCGACACGGTGTCCTCAACAGCAGACACGCCAAACGTGCGGGCGATCTTGCTTACTGCGTCAGAGACGTCGGACGATTTCTTGCCAGGGCGGAACAGTCTGACAGCGGCCTCGGACGCGTTCCAGGCGGCAGCGAATACGTCTGCGACCTTGCCTTCAGTCACGGCCTCGCCTCCAGGAACAACAACGGTATCAGCAAGCACGGCAGCAAGCCCATCGATATGGGCGCCAAGCGAGATCTTGACCACGTCACCTGCCTGCAATACAGAGTCGTCGGCAGCCAGCGGTGACAGGTGTGCTGCAACGTGATTTGGTGACACGGCGGTCGGAAAAGCAATGCCCTTGCTCACTCCCTTCTTGTTATTGTACACCTTAGCCGTGCCCTCGAGCAAAAGCGAGTCGCCAAGCGCAGCAACGTCAACCACCTTTGCGCCAGCAACGGCAGCGGCCTTAACCTGAGCCAGCACCTTTTCGGCAATGTCGCCGGCCAGCTTGTACTTGGTCAAGGTCTCCGGGTTCTCAAGAGAGTAGTCAACTAAAATACGTTAGCACTGATCCAAATATGTAAGCGTAGATCCCATACTTTCAGCTTCGGTCATGGCGATGGAGTTCAACAATTTGATGTGATGATTCCAAACGTGTGCAAAAATTGTTTTTGCGCTGGCTAACAATGGGTCGGTCCGGGTAACACTACGCTTGCGGGCAAGCGTTCAGTTCAAGTACAAGACCACAACAGCAACCGGTGTCCCTTCCTCGCCAGTGCAATTGACCATCACGCATCCAGCCTAAGACGCAAATGGCAAAGCGGCGCAGGACATTATCATCTTCATTGCCTTTGACAGCAGAGCTTAACCTGCAGCAGTTCGTGGCCCGCGACGCACTGCAGGCGGCCGCGTTCAAAGACCACACCGACCGACACATTGCCTTTCTTCGCCTCAAACGCAAGCAGATTGAGTACTACGACGATGCAGTGCGTCCAGTTCGGGCCGTTAATCCTGGAACCGTTTTTGGCGAGGGCTATATATTCAACGGCAATGGAGCAGCATCAGCAGCATCAGCAACGGGAGGACCACTAGGAATACCGCTGGGAGGACCTTCAGGGAGCGCTAATAATACTCATAATCGGCGTCGACTGAAGCTATCTCGTGCGGAAGTTGCAGCGGTGGCAGAGACACCCGAGAACCTGGTGCCGATTCGGCTTGATTTCGAATTCGATCAAGGCGGAACCGGCAATGGCGTCAAGCTGCGCGACACGTTCACATGGAATGCCCACGATTCGTCAATCCCGCCAGACTTGTTTGCTGAAACACTGTGCCTTGACTATGAGCTACCGCTTGCTCATGCACCGCAAATTTCCAGGGCAATTACCGACCAACTTGCAGACAACGCAATTGTGCCACCGCCACAACAAGAGCCATCGGCGTCAACGTCCACGTCCACGTCGACATCGGGTGTGCCGTACACCACGTTTAAAGACGACGGCCTCAGGGTCGTTATTAAGCTCGACATTACTATTGGTCACCAGAATTTAGTTGACCAATTTGAATGGGACATTAATCATCCGGCCAACGACCCAGAGCAATTCGCCGCATCTCTGTGTACCGACCTGAGCTTGCCGGCTGAGTTTGTGACCGCAGTGGCTCATGCGATTCGAGAACAGGCGCAATTATTTACAAAGTCACTTCTTCTTGTCGGCCACCAATTCGACGGTTCGCCCGTTGACGACGATGATTTGAGAGCAGAGATTTGCCCCGCATTAGTATCACAAGATGCCCTGGTACGACCAGCGCATCAGATTCGTGAATTTACACCCGCGCTTTACTTTTTATCAGATGCTGAGATTGCAAAGTTTGATCGTGACTCGGAGCGCGAAAACAGATACAAGCGCAGGCAAGGCCGGGCCACCACCGGCCGCAGAACACACCATCACTCTTCCACCAGCATTTACCACCACCACAACAGCAATAGCAGCACTGCAAACAGCAATAGTCATTATAACAATTACTCTGGCATTGTTCTGCCAGACCTCCGAGATCCCATGCGCACGTTCCGTACCCCGATTATCAATTCCGTTCTGCCAGGAGCGATCCCAAGGAGGGCACCCGACTTTTTGCAGCCTGAAAAGGACAATGAAAAAGATACGTCAGACGAGCCCGTCGCGAAGCGAAGGTTTCAAGTACACTCGACAGACAAGATTCACACCAATGCTGCCGCAAATAGTCAAAGCAATAGGCACGTCACCTCCGCCGATGGCAGGCTAGTTGTCAAGCTAAAAGGTCCAAAGATCAAAGCCTTTCTTCTCAACCAACAGTCGAAACAACAACGACAACAACCACTGCAGCAAAAACAACAACCACTGCAACGACAGCGGCATGACACCTCCGACAACTCTGACAACTCCGACGATGGAATCGACAGCTACAATTCCGATGAGGACGACGATGAGGACGAGTAATCCCATCATTGTACAATAAATAAATTAAGTTTTTATTAAACAGTAAACTAGAATGTAGATTAAGTAGACATTAAGTTGATATGATGAAATAGACCAAAAAATTAATACAAAACAATAAAATGAGTGACTAGGGTGAGTAGCGGACGACTAAGTGAGCGATCGCATCCGCAAGATGAACGATGAAACATGAAACGTAGTATCTAAAAGGAAAAAAAAAAAAAAGAAAATCAACACCACTTTACCATTCATGTATATATGAGATATATACGAAAGAACAAAATAACAAGAAACCCGACTACAAACACCAAAAAAGAAAAAAAAAAGAATGTGAATGACAATGTCATATTTTTATTGTTTTTGTGTAACCGTTTTGATGACACAAAATTAAGCACTGCGGTTGAAAATCGAAAAAACGTATTGAAATAATTTACCCAACACAGAAGTGGAAATAAAGGATACAATTTTATCAATTACCGAAAGTTCTCTTGGTTGATGTTGTTGTTGCTGTTGCTGGCCCACGCCGGCCACGGTTGGCTCTTGTTCCGGTTCAATCTGCACGGCCACATGGCTGTTGTCACCAGTAATAGAAGCTTGTTGTTGTTGTTGTTGTTGTTGTTGTTGTTGTTGTTGTTGTTGTTGTTGTTGTTGTTGTTGTTGTTGTTGTTGTTGTTGTTCCTCAAATTTTGGCTGTGGCTCAGAGGATTCGCCAGGCTTGAATACGACTTCTGGTGATGGAGCTGGGGATTGCGGGTCAGGCATTGTGATGGTCGTAGTTGCGGTCGGTACCAGTTCAATGCTCGACAATTCCGACGGCGAAATCTGATGTTCTTCCTGATGCTGCTGTTGTTGCTCTTCATGGTGATACTCATTCTGTTGCTCATCATGTTGGCGCTGCTGTTCCTGTCGGTGCTGCGGGTCATCATCGTGTTGTTGCTCCACATGATACTCCTCGTGTTGTTGCTCCACATGGTGCTCCTCGTGTTGTTGCTCCTCGTGTTGTTGCTCCTCGGGTTGTTCCACATGGTGCTCCACATGCTGTTGCTTGAAATCTTTCTCCGTTACACTAATAATACTATTTTCATGATCATCATCCCAAACTACACCTCGAATTAAAATTCTGCTTGCACATCAACCAAAATTTTTCAACACGTAACGTACCAGTTTCAATCCCGGGTGCAAGCAGCCAGTTACCATCAACAACATATTTAAACCGATACGACCGGTCAGATTGTAACAAAATTTCGGTTTCGAATTGCTTGCTTGCCGGGTTAAACGTCAATTGTGATGGTGTCCAATTATTGAACTCGCCCGCCACGGTCACGTCAGCGGCTTCCCCACGGCTAGTTTCTGCTTCCGGGTAGGCAAATAACACCAGTCCTGTTGACATTTTTGTTTTTTTGTTTTTTAAATAAGTACACGTCCTGACACTTGGGAATTAAACGAATGGCAATGGTTTGAAATAGTTTGAATTGACAAACAATGATTATACATGTCAACGGCGCCCGGACCGCCGCTTTTGTCGTCGTCGGGCCTTTTCAGGGCAAAAAAAAATTCTTGTCCAATTAGACTTTAATAAACGAACGCACAAACAAATGTCGGAACGAACCCTGAAAATGTCAAAACTAATTTAAACATTGTATTGTTGTTTAACATGGTTAACTACTAGCTGTATTCTACAGTTATATTCTAGTTCAGTTATTTACATCATTAAGCAAGTATTCTACACCACTGGCCCTATATGAATCGTGACGCTGCCGCTTGGTATCGTCACTTCTTCGCAATCCTCGTTCGGTACCCCGTTTTCGTGAATCAATACCGCAAAGTCAGTAACCTACATATACAGTTGATTGGTTAACCATGTCAACACTTGCAAAAAAAAGAAACGTACCGGTTGTAATGAAACCATTGGCGCATGCCACGTTCCTAAGAACCGATTTAATAAACCTAAAACTTATCATTAATTGTGCTCTTCTTACCTGATCCGTATGTAACCGCCTGATCTCCACGAGCAACAAATGCCTCGGTTGTATTCAAATCCGGCCACCCATCTAATTATTTTATGTTAGCCCACAGTAGAACAGGGCCAAACATCAACCTGGCCTACCTTCTCCTGATTTGGCCACAATGACAATATACGCGGCATTTTCACTTGCAGAAATTCCCATAGGCAAAAAAGTTTGCGTCGAAAAAGGATGTCGTTCCAGCACCAAAACTTCATATTTTTCTTTTCCCTGATGCTCGTCCTGCTCTACCGGCGCCAGACCACCCGGCCGCGAACTGCGAAACAAGTTCCAGTTCAACGTTGCCGGTACCTGACTCGGCGCTGCAGCAAAATGATTTTCCACTGGTGACACGTTTACCAATTTCGTGGCCGTACCGTAGTTTGCATCAATTTGACTGTGTGATTGTAATTGCTCTCGAGATGAAATCACGCCCCCGAACGACAAAAATCGATCCGGCGTTAACGGTACCGCATTCACGACAATTGAGGATGCGGTCGAGCCCAAGTTTTTTATAATCATGCTGCTGCTCTTCTTCCGTAAATTTTCGTCTGAATAGATGCAACAGTGCCTGTTTTTTCCTTATCGGAGCTGGCCGAACCACCTTATCAGGTCAGGGTTTAGGGTGTCCTCGAATTGCTCGTCCGTCATCATCTTACAAGTCTCATTTATTTTTTTTTTTTTTTTTTATATAAATATAACTACGTAATGTAAACCTATTTAATTTATATAGATACGAAATTTAATTTATGCATTAGCCAATTCCTCCTTTGAAATCAAATGTCCTAAAGTTTCAACTAACCCAAGCAGGCCTGAAATGTTATTACTCCACTCGTTTAACACGTCATTCGCATCCTTGGGCTTTGCAAAACTGACAATCTTTGCTGGCCGATTGATGCGGGCGTAAATCGTGCCTTGCGTGACCAGCTTGGACACGTAAGTTTCCGTCTCCTGATCGGACAAGTCGAGTAAGGTCTTGAGCCTGGACGTGTGAATCCGGGTATAGTACGTTGCCACGACCCGGATGTTGTGTTCAATCACGCGCTTGCGCAAATCATCCCATCGTTGCTCACCTTGCGCGTCTGACACGTCAAACACGGCTGCCTTGCGCAGTTCCGGACCGTAATGGGCTTCGATTGCCGGCCATCGGACAAGCTCGTTCTCAGTGAAATGCTTGATCAGCTGGCTTTCTAACGGTAGCAGCTGCACGTGACTGTCGGCCCGGATACGGTGAATCAGGTCTGACTGCTCATTGTCATGGGGCGCAAGAATAATAAAGTAGATCACGCTGCGCAGCACGTCCTTCCATTTGGTTTCGTCGTTGCGAATGATGGGCGTCTCATACACGGCACGATAGTGCTTGCACACTTCCAAATATTTGCCTTCATGCAAAGAAATCAAAATCACGAGCTCGTAGTACCGCAGTTTTAAATCTTGCACTGCGTCATCCTGGAAATATTTGGTCGTGATCTTGCGGCTCAGCACGGCCGCTTGCGTGAAGTCCCGGTTAGCAATCGACAACCGCACTTGTTCCAAAATAAAATCAGTCTTTTCCCGGTTATCCATCGACCCAAATGTTTCTACTTGCAAATCACACAAGATGTCGGTCGCGGTCTTGATGTCGCCCTGGCTTTCCTTGATGTCGGCTAACGTCCTCGTCACCCTGGCGCGTTCAACTTCGACAAAAATCTATTTTAAAAAACCAAACGATTGCATTAATAAAACTCATACTCTTTATAACAATTATTCCAAAAACATCTATACGTACCTTGCCCTCGGTCACGGTACGAATGTTTTCAATCGTCTCGACTTTGGTATCCACATCCGGCGCCCTATCCAAAAACGAAATGGCAACTTGAACCATCGTTGTTATGGCTTGCTTTAATTGACCATGCTTTTTGGATAATATTTGAATGTGCTCGTTCATTTGCTTCCAGTCACCTGCATTCTTGTACAACGTGATGATCTTGATCAGAAGTTTCTCGGTCGAAAACAGATCCGACGCCTTTTTTTTGTCACATTAAAAATGTGAATAAATGTCTTTGCTAGAACAAAATCTTCAACAAAATCCTCACGTACCTGTCGAGTCTGCTTCTCCAAGCCAAGCAATCTATCGACTGCAGCCTGCACATCGGTCTGCGCTGATGTTAGAACATACAAAGTCTTACCCCGATTTCATTACATTGGCATACCTTGGCTATGAGATCAATCGCTGGAATCTCCTTTTCCAAGATTTCACTAAAATCTTTATCTGGTTTTATAACAGTACCGTCAGACATGGTTTAAGATCGGATTTAATTTGCAGAATTGATGCTTGGCCTGTATTCGTTCCAAAGGCGACATTCGCAAAACCAGTCAGTCATCCACGACCTTCGCAAATTAGCCCTAGCCTCAATTTGATTAATAAGTGATTACGTTATTTACATTACTGCGCTCATTTCTTTTCTAATTTTGGCACATGAAAGATTTCAAAATAATTTTTTAAGCAGGATTTATACATATTTAGGCAATTTATTTCATTGAATGATATGTGCCAGCTTCTGCTAACTTGTAGCATTTACGTTGTAGCAAATTGATGAGGTGACATAAGCTTCAGTAAACGCTCAGCCATCTCGAACCTAACCCATGTTTGCAGAAGGCATCTCCATGTATAGGTGAGTTCTACGTTGAAAATTACATCTCCGAAAATCTCAAAAGCTGATCTGCCCTTTATAAGGTTCGATAATGACGGAAAATTCTCAGCTGGGCCAGCTTAATGTTCCCGATGGTGTAATTATTCCACCTCCCGACATTCGAGGTATGAAAAGATTTTGAATGATGATAAATGATAATGATTGTCATGTTTTACTTATTTTTTGGCCTCTCTACTGGGTTTTTCATCAAATTAACAAACGTCCTTGTTTTTAGAAATTATTGAAAAGACTGCAGATTATGTGTTTCGAAACGGGAATGCTTTTGAAACCAGGATACGAGAGAGCGAGAGTCATAACAACAAGTTTAATTTTTTAAAACAAGCGGATCCGTATTATCCTTTTTACGAATGGCGACTTGATGAATACAAAGAAGGACGTGCCAACTTGACCACAAACGGAACGCAGGCATCATTGGCGGCGGGTGCGCAAGCCCAGACACCAGTCCAGCAAAACCAATCAGCCAACGCCGGTCCTAGTGAACCGGCACTGCTAAAATTTGCCTCGGTTCAGATGCCGCCAATTTCAGCTCAGGATTTGGACATTTTACGGCTGACCGCGTTGTTTGCAGCCAGGAACGGTCGCTCGTTCCTAAACCAATTGGCGCAACGGGAAGAACGGAATTTTCAGTTTGATTTCTTACGACCCAACCATTCGCTTTATAAATATTTTAGGCATTTGGTTGATCAATACACTGCTGTGATTAAGCCGTCGGATGAATTAGAATCAAGACTTCAAGAAAACATTAACAACAAATACAATGTGCTTGAATCTGCTCAAAAGCGGGCAGACTGGTTCAATCACCAAGCATCACAATCCAGAAAGGCAGCCGAGGAAGAAGAAGAAGAAAAGAGTAAGTTTTTACATAAATTCATTTTTTTTTATCTAACGCGATGTTTACTAACATTTTTTCTTTTTCTTTTTTTTTTTTTTCAAAGTTGCGTTTGCGCAAATTGATTGGCATGATTTTGTTGTTGTTGAAACAATCGAATTTACCGATGCCGATAACGAGGTTGAGCTTCCGGAACCAATCACCCTGAAGGAATTAGAGCACGCATCATTGGAGCAGAAACAGGTCATGTCGTTGCTGCACGAATCTTCCAAACTGGCAATCGAAGAAGCACCGCCAGATTTTGAACCTGAGCAAGAGCAACAACAGCCATTACAACAAATTCTGCCCGTGACAGTGGATCAATCTGAACCATCGTCCGTGCCAGAGTGGATTCCGAAAATAAACCCAGAAGAAGCTCAGCGAATCCAGGAACGGCAAGAAGCACTACGCAAGCAAAGGCAAGTCAAAGAAGAAGCATTAGGTACTGCAAGTGCTGGTCCTCCAAAGATGAAGATTCGAGCTGCTGGATCATCGAGATTGAAGGATAAGCAAGCCGCTGCAGGTGAAGCGGTTCAGCAATGCCCGCGATGCAAGGAAATGATCCCGTCATCAGAATATTCTGAACATTTGCGAATCGAATTGCTCGATCCCAGATGGAAAGAGGAAAAAGCAAAGAATGAAGCCCGCAATGCGCTCACGAATTTGAGTACTAGTGATGTGGCTGCGAATTTCAAGCGGCTGGCTAGTGCGAGAAGTGACTTGTTTGATGCTCAGGGCAACGCTCTTGATCCGGATGAAGCAGACAGGCAAAAGAGACGCTAGTTGGTGTACTGAGGTGGAACATGTAAAACTAAAAAGAAACAATATTGTACATTATGACACTTTATTCAAACATATGCATTGCCAAATCGCTTTGCTTGTAAAAATCTGTCACTACGAAAATAACGTAATCCACCGTCGCTCTGGCTATTTCAGAAAGTCCCTGCCAAAAAAAAAAAAAAAAAAAATTAGTGCCGTGTAGAGTTTGGATGGTGTTTCAAATGCTTACCTCTTCTTGCTTGACGGCAATACATTTTTGGCATAGTTGACGAAGGATAGAAATCTCATGCGCTGGAACAATGTCTGCTACCCTGACTAGCAACGCAAACAGCCAATAAGACAATTCTCGAGACATGTTTGGCGTAATCCATCGAAGGTAATACTTGAACAATCGAAACACGTCTTCCTGTTCTAATAACGTCAAGACTTCAAACGTTGGCCGATGCGTTGGCGATTGTAAAAATTCTCTCCAACTAGCCAAGCTTTCTGGCAACGGCTCATTAACAGCTAGTGCAGGATCGTCGCAATGAGTGTTTTCAAATACGTATCTTGCAGTTTGATATTGAGATTTCAGAACCGCATGCGATTCCTTGTCTATTTTTCTTATTTGTAAAGAGTCAATAGTCTTATTTCCCGTATCTTTTTTGTCATGGGCTTCAGGTTTTGTGAAGTTGTGATGCTCCACTGCCGTACCTGGTCTCTTTGTAACCGTGACAAACCGGGGGCGACTTTCTGCTTCTCGTCTAAACACAATAATTAACATTTAATGACGCAAAAATAAATAAAATAAAATAAAAAAATTATTTCAACTATACCTGACAGCTCGTAGATATTCCATTGCATCTTGAGGAGTGTCATTCTCGTCATCATAGTTCAGACTCAGGGTATCAGTTGATTCAAATATTGGAAGTGCCCCCCGCTGGCCTGATTCTGGGTCTATCGGCCCAGAAGTATATTTCCCTAGTCTAATAGTTGAACTTCTCGGTCTGTACGTTTCCTCGTCCTCGTCCTCTTCTTCTAGATCACCTGCATATTGGACAAATTCCTCCTCGTCGTCCTCGTCCTCGTTATCATCACCACCATCTTCATTGTGGTTCAATCGCTCTCCAGATTCAAAAGTTTCTTCCAATCCTTCCCGATCTTGTTCAATTTCCGAAGCTTTCCTTTTTTTGCTTTCTACTGCTGCCATTGTCGTCAACATTGGCATCTAGCGTTTGGTTGCGAGGAAGTTCTCCCTGAAATTTGTGAGAGCGGCGCCGCGTTCACTTTAGTTTATTTGCAGTGGATTATTATTGTACAAGCCATGTCAAATTGTTTACGAGCATGATTCGATTGCATTGCCTTGCGTGCCTGGCAAAGATTGAATTGACAAATATGGTATTAGGTTTAAAACGTCACTACGGCTTGTCTAGTGCATTTGTTTGCAAGTAGCTCTAAGCTCATCTTGATGCGTAAGGCTATCACGACTTTATTCTCCATATAGCGAACTGACAAGGGACGGTTTAAATTAGAGACAGGACGGAATTCACTTTAAATTTAATACACACGGACCTGGTATTTTTATTTGCAGATGAGCTAGGGATTTTGCATGTTATCTCAGCGTGCAGTGCTTGAGTCAATATTGCCAGCATCGTGCGCCGTCCGCCAAAGACAGCAACGACAGCGGACTTAATATTTTTTTAAAGAAAAGGTCCAGCTTGCACCACGCTTGTTTTTTGATCTGTGGATGGTCTTTGCTTGGAACTGGAACTTGTCTCGACAAGCTTGCCATGTGCCTATACCGCATTGATTGGCGGCCGCTTGACTTTGCGACCGTGACGTGGAGCAACAAATGACTGGCCCATTGCTTTCTATCTGAACCCACCCACGACAAGTCATTTAGTACTTGACCTGGCACGTCTTGACCAAACACATGCACTACCGGCCGAGAGGAAACTAACTAGGCACCCCTCACCGCTTACGTCAGGGCTGACTGAAGGGTGGGCAAAGGGACAATGTCTCCCCGCATTTTGCCAAACATGGCTTCCGGAACCCCGGTGGTGACAATATATAAACGCCTCAGGCACCTCGGTCATGATCACTCTGCACATCGTGCTTTGCCAAAATGTCCGCGATTTATAGTTCTGATAAGCAGTCGCCCAATACTGCCGACCAGCAGGCTGACTCCGCCCTCCGCGGCCGGCTCAATAGTCGTAACGACTCGTCGTCGACCCCGGTGGTCGATGGCGAATACGATATCGAGGCTGCCCATCACAAGGCGGAATCGTTCACTTCCGACCGTGATGATTTTATAAATCGCATCCGCACCGCTGGTTCGGTGTCCATGTCTCCAGAGCTATTCGAGAAGCTGTACCTGAACCCTCAAAAAAATGTAAAGGGCGAGCTGCGCCAGACGTTTGCCAATCCGACACCGTTGGCACTTCTGGGTCACATTTTGTCTATTACTCCGCTTGGATGTGACCTTCTTGGATGGAAAGGTGCCGGACAATTTGGTGCCGCTCAAACGTATGGAGTTTTCCTTTCCTTTCCATGTTTAATGTTTAAAGTTAACGGGTAAATTAATTTAGTGGAGGATTTGTGTTTGTAGGTGGCGTGCTCCTTCTTTTGTCTGGCATTCTCGAATTTTTTCTTGGAAACACGTTTTCGTTTGTTGTGTTTTGCTCCTTTGGCGCGTTCTGGCTTGCGTTCGCTGGCGTGCTTATTCCTGGCTTTAACTCCATTGGCGCATACTCGGCCACGGGCGACAGTCAGGTCTTGGGAATAAGCACCAAAGGTTTCCAAGCATCCTTGGCATTTTATCTTTTGTTTTGGGCCATCGCGGTCGTGATTCTGCTTATTTGCTCGCTGCGAACTAACGTTGCCTTTGTTGCCTTGTTTTTTTGTCTCGAAGGTACCTTGCTCGCTCTCGCCAGTGGGTTTTTCTTGTTATCCGAAGGCAAGTTGGAACTTGGCAACAATGCGGTCAAGGCAGGTGGCGGCTTGGCACTGGCCACAGGTTTAGTAGGGTTTTACATTTTTTTAGTACTCATGCTGGCATCGGTTGATTTTCCGTTTTTGTTGCCGGTCGGCGACTTGAGCCACATCATGAAAGGTTATCAAGCAAAACATGGCTCACGTAAATAAGTTTTATTATTGCGTATTTTTTTTTTTTAATTGACAGATAAAATTTATCATGTTCCTCGTTTCTTAGCATTTAAAGTAGACTTGCTTTTAATCTAGCATGACAATAATAAACCTGAAAACGGCTGCAATCATTTGAACAACACACGTCTCCGCTTTATGATGAAATTGAATTTATAAGCTTTAATTGTTCTACTGATAATGATTGTGCCATTATAATTTCAACTAATTCGGCAACATGAAACCGCATCCCGCACTGCAATGAATTAACACAGCAACAGTCATTGTAACAAGCAATGTGAAAACAGTAAAGTAATGAGCACATCCCATAACCATAACAAAAGAATGCATTTCTCGTAATGGGCCGCGGCCGTGATTAAATTTATTTTCTGCCTTCATACTAATAGATTTCGTAGCGAGCTTATTCCCTGTCAATGCCGAAGCGCAAAAATCCTTTCATACCTTGCTTGCTGTTGTTTACTCGAGCGCTCTTAAATCCAGCGGTTGGTGCTGAAGCACGTTCTTAAATAATGCCAGCATCACCACCATCAATCTCACACAGATTCGCCAACTTCAGCATTAAATATCCCGCCTGAACAAAACTGGCCAGTCTGATCAGAATGACTTTTTTTTCAACTCATCTCGAGGGTAAACAAAATTTGGGTCCAAAAGTTGAAAAGGACGAACGAATGGTCCTAAAAATTACTAAATCTTTGTCAATGTGATTCTATTAGCATTTCATGTCTGCTAAACTTATCCGTGACATTCATAATAATATTCAAAGAAACACCAAAGATATACTTGTAACCGACTGCAAGGCGGGTCAGGTTGTTACTGGTATAAAATAAAATTAATATACATAAACAAGGTGGTATGTAAACAACAACAAAAAAAAAATCGATCAACTTGTTTGCAACAAGCGTAACTATTGATTGCACAACTTCAAATTCTTGTTGCCCCGTTGATTACCGGTTGATTTCCTTGCACTTCATTTTTTTGTCATCTCGACATCAGAAAATTAAACATGTCATGCACATAAATCACTCGACTTAAACTTGGCAAACAAAATTATCTGCCTTCATCGGCCATCGTCTAACATTTACGGTATATGGCAGCGTTTCTCTGGTCACGACATGTGGTTATTGAAATTACCTGATCAGCCGTTGTCGCTGATAGAAACACAAAATAATAAATAATAGTCAGAAATGCACAAAAAAATCGGCTAGTTAACAATCCCTGCTAAAAAAAAAATTTTTTAAAAAAAAAAAGACCATCTTCTTAGTATCACAAATGTGAATGTGAATGTGAATGTGAATGTGAATGTAAATCCAATTTGCAATTTGCAATCTCATGAAAAAAAAAAGCCTTGTCATGCTTTTTCTTTACCTGCCTGTTCTATTTACTTATCTCTCTACCTTTCAAGAATTTTGACTGTTTTTTTTTTAAACGTGAACGTCTCAGAAAAACAATCACCATGACATGTTCCAAATTATTCATCGTTCATCGTTCATCGTTCACCGTTCATCGTTCAGTGCATGATTGTAAAAAAATTTTATGTATTCTAAATGCACTTGAAATGCTTGATTTTTAAACAAAAACTTTTCGGCTTACTGAGTTCTGGGCTTGTGAAAATTCATATGGGTTTGTCTTCAATTTTTATTCTTGAATCTGAAATGATAGGAAATCAATTGCGTCAATAAATAAAAAAAAGTGCGGACGAATGAATATGAATGTTAATGTGCATAATTTGTTTCATCTGATTCAACATAGCTTAATTTAGAATAACAAAAACTCAAAAAAAAAAAAGTCTGAAAACACTGAGAAGAAAACTGAAAATAAATATATATATATGGTAAAATTTAGAGAAAAAATTAAAAATTTCTTGACCATCGCATAAAATCACCTAAGTGTACAAAAGAAAATTTCTGGACTCTATCCATCATAGTAAATAACTTGTTCTCTTTATTCTTTGAAAATTGAATGTGCTGAATCTGATACGATGACAATACCGATATTTACTGAGTGATAAAAAAACACAAATTATACATAAAAACGAGTGAACGAAAACTGGATACAATATCAAAAGCGAAAATAAATGAACATAATTGAAAACCCGACATCTTTTGAAGGAAGCTAAAATAAAAAAATTTAACGCCTGGAGTCATATCTTCTGTAGTCCGAAGACGATCTTGAATTGGCATATTCATACGGCCTGTCATATGACGCCGGAGCTGTAGGAGGACCTCCCGACCTTCCAACCCCATTACTGTTTCCACTACTGCCAGCACCGACACCAGCACCAGCCGCTGCATACTTGTCATACCCGCCAGACTCACGACGATATGATGGCTCACGAGGTTCCCGATGTTCGCGGCGGTCGTAATCACGATCTGAAGGATACGCCGAATACGCGCTGTTAGCACCGCCAGGACCAGTAGCGGCAGACGAACTAGCCGATGGTGGTGCTCTGTCCTGATAAGAATCATACCCACTGAATGATCGATCGTTATATCTTGGACGATCAGGTGGGTATGCACCACTACGATCATCATAGGCTGGCGCACCGCGACCGCTATCCAAATAACTTCCGCTAGCGGGAGCTGGTGGTCTTCGATAACCTCCTCGGTCCGGGTATCCGCCACTTCTGTCAGCATAGCCACCCCGGTCAGGATAATCAGGGTATCCGCCACGATCAGGGTAGCTTCTTTCAGGGTATCCCCTGTCGCGCCTGTCATAGTCATCATACCTTCCGTACCCACCTCGGTCATCAATGCGACCACCACTACGGCCGTCGTGCCTGCCACGTGGTTCACGCTCTCTGTAATTATCAGAAGGCCTGGCACGGTCATCATGACCAGGCCCGCCGCGGCGGCGGTCATAATATCTTCCTCCACCGTATGGCCTGGAAGGTGGACGGCGGTCATCAAACCGGGGTGCATACCCTCGGCCAGCGCCGCCACCACCACGGCCGCCGCCGCCCTCACCACGCGTAGGCCCGTAATAGCGGCCAGGCGTGGGCGTGCGCGGGCGGTTCCGCTTGGCAACTTCAATTTGCAACTGCTTGCCGCCGTGTTCAACGCCATTCAAATTTTGCAATGCCTCTTCGGCACCTCTGTTCTCCGTAAACGTAACAAAACCAAAACCTCTGGTCTCTTTCGAATGTGGATCGCGCATGATGTTCACGTTGTCGATCTCGCCATATTGACCAAACAACTCCTTGAACTCATCGTCCGTGATGCGATCGTGCAAGCCGGAGACAAAAAGTGAATAGGTTTGCCTGTCATCTGATCGCTGGTCCCTTAAATCGCTTGTAAGTGCGGTCACTTCTTCGACCACCTCGCTGCTAGTACTTGAATGGCACATGACGATATATTAGTGACACTGAAACTCTTTCTTTTTTTGTTTTCTTTTTGTTCGGTACTGCTTGATGCGAGGTATCATAATCAAAAAAAGTTAACAAACTTACGCCCGATCTTCATTACGATGCGCTTGAGCTGGAGAAGCAGACCGTCTTGATCCCGAATTGTAACTGTCGTCATCTGAAACCCGCCGCCAAAAAAATCCATGGTTAACAAATTTTTTTTTTGTTCTCTTTATATTATGAAAAAAAAAACTTCTTTCTTACCAATGTTGTGATCGACACGATCTTCCCATACGTCTGCCATGATTGTAATTAAATTTGAATGATTAAATAAACTGGAAAAACAAAATTGCTGCTAAGCGGGAATTTGTATTGAAGAATACAAGGGAAGCAATTCAAATACGTGTTACAACTGAAACAATATGACTAAGCTGAAGTTACCCGGCAAAATCTATAATATAAGAACAAGTTGCCATGCCGTACATGCAATATTTAAAGCCTTGATAGATTGTAGATGGAAATAACAGTTGATTATTTCGATTCTGCAAGAGATTAACTTCTCTTCATTATTTTCATAGTTTTTTTTTGATCTATTGCCGTTGTTTATAATGGGCGACGTCATTCGAGAAACCACTCGTCGTCATTAGCAGCAAGCATTCCCATAGTCCAAGCAAAAAAAACTGTTAGCTGTATGCGTGAAGCAGCACCAGCTAGTAACCTTAGTAGAAATAGATATTGAAATATCTGAATTTCTGTTTTCTGGATGGCTTGAGTAGTTGTTAATGCTATAAGAGTACCGAAATGTCACGTGATTTAAATTTATTACATAAATGGCGGGCCCGTTGTATGTAGATATCGAATTCAGTCGAACGGTTTCTACTCGGCAGTTACAATGGAGCCGCCTGTGCTGCTGGACATGTCGCCGGTATCTGCACAAGGCCAACATCATGATCACCAAGCGAAAGTTAAAAAAGATGTGCTGATTAAAATCGCAATCGCGAACCGGGACGTGGACACGTTGTGCCGGCTGGCCAAATCCAAAGGTGGACTGGTATCTGATTCGTTACGCAGGCAAGCATGTATGTTGGAAAAAAAATTATAAAACTGCTTTAAATGTTATGAAACATGCTGATGACTCTCTCTCTTTTTTTTTAGGGCCTATTTTACTGGGATGCAATGCGGACAAGAAATTGTTTGACGACTATGATGGCATGCAACCGCATACAGATGAAGACCAGGTCCGATTAGACGTCGATCGGGCATTTATATTTTACCCACCAGGTACGCATAAATGATTCAATATTGTTATTTGTCTTGTCAATTTTACTTATGAAGCCGTGCTCGGATTAGACTTGTCGGAAAATGAATTGAAGGTCAAAAGAGAAGAACTGTTCCGGGTCATCACTCACGTGCTCAGGCGGAACGTAAACCTGTCGTATTTTCAAGGATTTCATGACGTTTGTCAAGTTTTTTACCTTTTGTTTGGACCGCGCCGTGCGATCGTAGTTGTCGAGCATGTTGCGCTGCACCGGTTGCGAGACTTCATGATGCCCGTGTTGCAGCCATCGCTGACACATTTACACCTGATCCCTCAAATAGTTGCCTTGTTCGACCCGGCGTTGGCCACGCAGTTGCGGTTTACGAAGCCATATTACGCGCTATCGGCTATGCTGACCATGTTTGCTCACGACATTGAAAACCTTGATGACCTGACGATCGTGTGGGATTTTTTTTTCGCTGCGGATGATGCCACCGCACCGGCGTATTTGTATGCCGCCATGTTGTTATCATGCCGCCGGCAAGAGATTTTTCAATTTGCACCTAGGGATGCGGAAATGATTCACGCCGTGCTGTCCCGCTCGCCTCAGCCTCCGTGGCCTGGTTCCACTGGCTTGACAGACGTGATCGGCCTGGCCGAGGCCCTGCACGTGCAACACATGCCTCAGGAATTACCCATATGGCGGTCCGAAGTCTCAAAATTTTCAGTGTTAAAAACATGGACTCGGCCGGAACAATCACAGCAGCAACAACAAAACCATCATTATTATCATCATCATTATCATGACGATCACCAGAAATTACGTAAAAGAAAGTCTGATAAAAAAAAACCGGCGACAATGACGACATCTGAGGTTTACATCGAGCTTGATGAAGTTAACGAGAAAGGTTCGGCCGCGCATGTTGAAATGGAAAGATTGATTGAGGATCAGATTGCAGATACGGAACGTCGATTGGCTGAGGAAAAAATCCAACAGCAAGAGATCTTACGCAAGCGCAAGGAATTATCTGAACGAACCAAGAGATTGGCCAAGTCCCCCAGTCAATTGGCAAGAGAGAAGACAAGGTCATCATTACGTGATTACGAAAAGAACGGCAAGTTAACCCCACAACAAGGAAAAAAATTATTAACAAAGGAATCAGATCCGGTCACGGCAATACCGAATCCTGAATTTTATGGATCAATGGCTCATCATGTGTTGCATCTTACATTGGGGGTTTCAATCGTGGTTGGCATTTTTGGCGTTTGGGTAACTTGGATGTATCGAACTTAGTATCAAAAAAAACCAAAATTGATATAATTATATATATATATAAACAAATATTTTTTAATCTCCTGCATGACACCTTATGTGACGAGTAATGAGTTGACACATGACTTAAAAACGTCTAGCGGAAAAAAACTTGTAGATAAATACGATATATTATAAAACAATTAACATAAAGGAACCCCAGCCATCAAACTCCAAAATACGATTTGTCCAAATTAAATGCATGTCAAAAAAAAAAAAGAAAAAGAAAAACCGTGAAACGTGTTCACTGCGTGTTGAGTCTTCTGTTGTAAAGTTCGCCCCAGGTGATTAACTGAACGTCGTCGTTGGACTGACGCATTGAATTTTTGGTTTTCAATACGACGATATCTTTGTCATTGTCGTCGCGTTGGTGAGCCGGGGCGCGCAATTTAGACGCACAATGATCTGACAATGACAACATTCCCATGGCATCGCTGGCGTCGGTTTCTGCAGCAGTATTGGCAAACAATAACGCTGACGACGACGAAGACGACGAAGGCGACGGTTGATGCGGTTGCTTGATTGCGGCCACGTATGGCACAATATCGCCAATGATGGTGTCGGTCCTGACCGTGCCATCGAGCAGGCCGGGCATGAGCCCCGGCACCATGTCGGCCGAGTCCGCAGTGCGGTTCTCAAACACAACCCTGATGGTTCGAAACAGGTACAGCTCGCCATTGTCGTGGCAGGCAACATGCAGATGCACGGCCTGCTTAAGCCCGAGCTTGTTGGCACGATCATCACTCACGACGGCCGTCTTTTGCCGCACGAACGTGCGCGTACCGCGAGTCATGTGCCTCAAATCGTAAGGCACGAGAAATAACTTGATCGCGGTCCGGTGCGGGTTCGAAATCACGATCTGGATCTGCCCGCGAGCCGGGATCTTGTAGCCCGGCACGGGCCGGCGCCTTTTGCGCTGTCTCGGTAACGGATGCAAGTGCTGGTTTGCATAGTGTTCGTCAAGGTCGAGCACGCCCACGTAGGGGCTGCCTTCCTGCCTGTTATCCGTGTCATGCCATTCGTAGTACAGTGCTTCGAATTCGAGCAGCAGGTGCCGCGGCGGGCATTTTGGGCCGCAGTCGTCTTTATTGTCGCCGTCAGTGTCTTGCGTGGCCAGCACGCCCAGCTTGGCCAAAAAAGACACTGCAGGTTTGGAAGATGGAGCGGACATTCTGCCGGACAGTAACGATTCCTCGTACGAGCCAATCAAGGACTCGGCTTGGTGCAGCGACGACCGCCGGCGCCTATTGCTATGATTGCTGCTGCTTTTGTTTACAAATGGTCGAGAAAATAATAATGGGGGCGAGGGGCACAGGTCGTCGTCGTCGTCTTTGCCGTCGTGATCAGATGACGGCCGGGACAAGGGCGACGACGGCATGCGACCGGCACGGCCGGTGAGCACGGCAGGCCGAATATCTTTCGACGCAACAGCGACCGTGGTTATCTGAAATTCTCTGTTGTAAACCAAAGACGGCATGTGAATATTAAAAAAAAAATAAAAAAAAGAGGGTGGCTAAGCGCAATTGCATTGCATAGTGATGGATGCTGGGAAAGTCACGATATCGCCGGTTGGGAGGTTTAGCTTGTTCTGGGGCGCTGACCACGGAAGAGCGATTGTGCGATCACAATGCTTTTGCCGGTTCGTGAATAATCCAATCGCCAGCTTCAAGGTCATCGCCCATTTTGCTCTCGACATCCCACGCCGGCTTTCAATGTCGCGCAATCGTGCGTTGTCCGAGCTTTCAGTCAGAAGCGAAGCACCAGCAGGTGGCGGCCAACAAGCAGTCACGGCGTCGCACCCTGCGCTGCCGTTGCACGACGGCAAGTTCCACCTCCTGCTGGCAGCATCGGGTTCGGTGGCCACGATCAAGGTGCCACTGATTGTGGAAAAATTGTACCGCATTTACGAGCCATCGAAGATCTCGATTCAAATTATCGTGACCGACGCTGCTGAGCGGTTCTTACCCCAAGCTGACAAGCCGCTGCCGGCTACAATTAGCATCTGGCGTGACCGTGACGAATGGCAGGATTGGAATTCGAGGTCAGATCCGATATTGCATATCGAGTTGCGACGATGGGCGCACGTGTTGCTGATCGCGCCGTTGTCGGCCAACACGTTGGCCAAGATTGCGGCCGGCCTATGCGATAACTTGCTCACGTCGGTCGTGCGTGCGTGGAACCCGGCCGTGCCGATATTGGTTGCGCCGGCCATGAACACGTACATGTACACGAATCCGGCCACCAAACGGCACTTGCAATTGATTAGTGATGACATGAAATGGATCACGGTGTTGAAGCCGGTCGAGAAAGTGTTGGCGTGCGGTGATATTGGCATGGGTGGCATGCGCGAGTGGTCCGACATTGTCGAGATCGTGGTCACCAAGTTTCCGCCCGCGCAGTATGACGTGAACAGGGAAGCCACGCCGGAACCGTCGACTACAATCACGGCCGCGGCTGCTGCAAAGGATAGGCGCGAGCACGACGGCAAGCTTGGTCACATCAAGTTTGTCGATGAACAAGCAGTGCAAACCGTTTTGAAGCCCAATAATAATCGGTCGCCAGGCAGCTTGGTGGACGTGTAAGACTTGCGTAACGTAATGTGTGAATACAGAATATTATTAAACCTTTTTTTAATGTATAATGAAATGAAATACAAAGCCAGAAAAAAAACACCCTTCCCCTGAAACCACAGCCAAATCTATAATCCGAGATAAAGCAAAAACTCCAACCAATGAAAACCAATAAAAAAAATGTAAAAAAGAAAAAATTGCAGTTACACACTAACTAAAGAGCCAATCGAGATCCTGCGAGATGACTCTACAGTGCTTAACGATGGCAAGTGCTGCTGCTGTTGCAATGGGACTTGCGACATGGACACGACTTCAACTCGCAGAGGAGAAATCCCGGTAAGGACCGAGATGGCTTCGGCATCAGACGCAATCTGAGCGCGAGGCGCGGACTCAGCCGCGGAGTAATAAAGCGCAATCAGCGCGTCATCGGGTAGCGACAGCGCCTTGCGGGCAGCGACCAGTAATGATGTGAACGTAGATCGAGTGGATGGGTAGTACCATAAAGGCACGACCCTGCCGGCGTGCATGAACTCAATCACTTTGCCAGGCTTCGGTTCTTCATGATGAAATGAATATGATGATGTGGATGTGGATGAGGATGATGAGCCTGATGACACTGAGGACGCAGATGAGGTAGAAGGCGAGCGCATTAAAGGCGGAGGCACGATTGTATGTTCAGGAATACGCGACACGACGGGTGGCCGCAGGTAGCCGAAATAGCCACCGTACGATGGCTGTTGATCAGGAGCCACATTAGGCGACAGGGCGGGCCAATATTGTTGTTGTTGTTGCTGCTGTTGTTGAGGCGCAGCAGATATCGACGGGTCGTCACGTTCAACCGACAATGACTTTGACCGCGCCTTGCCCTTTGGCAGCCGCTTGCGGTTGCGACGCACGCTCTGCACAGCGGCACGAACGAGCTTGTCAAAGTCAGGCAGGGTATGAGGCGCAAAGCCGTATTCTTCCCTAAGCGTGTCAGCCACGGCAATGATGACGTCGTCCTGCTCGGACGCCTTTTTGGACGACAGCGCCATGGAGTCAATCAATTCCAGTCTGCGGGCAGAGAATTTTTTCCACTGACCTTCGTCGGTGAAGTGCAACTTTGACCGAATGGTTTGCGTGACGCCAGACACGCGAGCCTGCGGTGATATTTTTGCCGGCGGCGGAATGTAGATCGAACTCTTGCGCCGTTGCAGCACGGAAACCACGTCGGCCGGGTATGGGTATGCAGTGAAGGCTGACGACGGCGGCGACCATGAGGACGCGACTGACCCGTCAGCCGCCAGCGGGACGACGTGGACGAGCGCGTCGGGCCGGTTCATGACGGCGATCAAGGTCGGGTCGTCAGCCACGTACGTGACGTCGTTGGGCCTGTCCGGGCTGGCGTGCCGCAGAGCAAAGTTGACGTCAACGTCGAGCGAGAACGCAGTAGCGATGAAGTTGCGCAGGCGTGCCAGGCCAAACGAACCACGGTCATCGCGGCCGACAGCCCATTGCACGATGCGGGCGCCACATTGGATGCGTAGCGTGCGAGGAGGAAGAGACGACGGAGACGATGACGGAGGCGGCAAGCCAGCCGAAGCCAATGCAGGAAACGAGCGCACGACGGAAATGTCTGCCATTAAAAGCGAGCGAGCAAGAGCAAGCGAAATCAACCGACATTATCCGTGTCGAGCGGATGCATATATATATATATATGTATATGTATATATAATGTGTGTGTAACAAAATATTATACAATGAACGACCTCGGGCGGCCGTAGCCGGAAAAGTAAAGTTTAATTGTTGCGACTCACTGGGTTAGGGCGCAGCTGGGGTCTTATCGGATCAACCGCTGGCCGGCATCAGCACCGGCGCGCACAACCGTCGCGACGTTGAGGCACAGGTCACATGACGCAGCGCAGAGCCGGCATGTTGCGATTTGCGATTGCGAATCGTCGCGCCCAACTAACTAACTGGACGGCCGGCGATTGACGACGGCGACGGTGACCGTGCGCGCGTGCGACAACGGTGCATTATGGCATCACGCCGTTGGGCGATTTGCTTTTGCTTGTTTGTAGCTGCTGTGGTGAACTGCGACCGGTCGTGCTTGTGCTGGGCGGACGTGACTCGGTCATGACGTCTCACAACTCGCGATTGCGCAATTGGGCCCGCGACTGACTGACTCCCCGCATGGGCCATGACTCTGCCTGCCCTATATGAATGACTCAATCTCCGTATGTCTACTTGTATTGCGTGACTCGGCACCTGCCGCTCCGTGCGCGCATGTCACTGAATCATGGTGCATTGCCGGCGCTGAGCACGTCACCGCGCACCGCTCTGTTACGTAACACGGCACTTCCACCTCACATCGATTATGTAATGGCTTGACTGCAATGACGACTCAGTCAGTCGCGCTTATCGTTATCGCGTGCGTACAATGTTGAGTGTTGTCGCACGACCTATCCTCCTAACTCATATATGTTTGTACATCTTGCTATGGCTCTGCATGTGTATGTATATATATACTACACATGCCTACATACATACATGCCTGTCTGCCTGTTTGCCTGCCTGCCTGCACACAATCGCTATCTCTCTGTACCCAACACTCACATAATGCACCCATCCCAACGCCACATCGCTCCGCCTTGATAACGATACCGGCGCATACTCTATGTACACACCTATGTCATAAATGCGACTAATATATTCCTACTATACTGCACTGTCTTGATAAGTAATCCCTCACGGCACGGCATGTACCTTCCCGCGTACTCACTACTCACTCACGGCCGGTTATGAATCAAGTCTCCACTTCATCGGCTATCAATTCACATGTTTAATTTCATTTTGCTTCTTATCACTCTTTGACTTCCATGTGTCCGGGGTATGCATTTAAACCTTCATATTTCACCTTATCACTATGTTTGTATGCTGCGACTATACCCTGATTAGTCTATTACTGCTAATATTATATCTGGCTGTGAGAATATTGGACTATTCTAGGGTATAATGTTTTATATACTGTGTACAGTTACTACCGTCCAATTAGAGGGTACAATTTATTTTGCGTGTATTAGGGTTTTTTACTTCTATATTTTTTTAATTATCGTTGTATCAAGAATAAGTGAATAATAAGATATTGCAAACTACTCTTTTAATTCTTAAAGGGATCAATACTATAAAGTGACATAATATAGACGAATGGCCACCTCCAATATTTCTCAGGCTTAAAGTATACAGTGCCATGCCTATTTCATTTTTACCACATACTATTTTTTTTTTTCATGTATATGGTAGCCAGCAATTTTAAACCATTCACATTACCTAATGCATTACCTCAGTTGATTATATAATGAATTATGTAATGTAACAATCATTTTGCACAACCATCGCGCAACTTGCGCGGTTAATTCCTTTTGCTACAAAACTTTGTTGTTTTGAATCAGATGAAATCAATCAAAATAAAACCAATATATTCAGTTTTCTTTTTATTTTATTTTATTTTATATTATTTTGTTTCATTTTATTTAATTTATTTTTTTTTTTGACTTACTTATGTTTCATGTTTTTACGACATCATGACTGCTCAAGACGCTGTGCAACAACCTCCTTTTCGATTTGACTTCTCCGGCATCAACGTATGTTTTTTTTTTGTCTCTATTCGCTATTGATTTGTTTGCGTTACTCAACTCTTTGTTTTTTTTGTTTTTTTATTAGTGGTCAAAGGATGATCCGTTGTCGATCGTATCTGCCTACAGGGAAGCTTTGAAGCGACAAGAAGTAGTCAAAAAAAGGAAAATTCTTCACGACAACAATCGGCCCCGTCACGATCAATCACAACCAGAACATGCAATGTATGTCGCCAGTTTTTATCGAAATATGAACCTGTCATGTTGACTCTATCTTAGTTCTGTCGACATTGTCGCTCCCACCGTGGTAAGCCTCGAGCAATCTAGCGCAACCACAAACGACACATCATCATCATCTTTATCATCGTCTTCATCGTTTACTGCAGAAAACGATCACGAGATAACAACTGGTCAGCTCAATCGCAAGCGACAAGCATTGCCAGATTCGCCTGTGCAAGTTCAAAACTCTTCAATACCCGAAACCGTGGGCTTGATCCGTGGCTCGTTAAACGCGCTTTGGAGTCTGCGAAACGCGCGGTCAAGACTCTCAAAACTACAAACCAAGAAACGGTTCGCGCCTCCGGTTTTTTACAACCGTCTTGACTCACCATCTCTGCATCATAAGACCGCAATCACAAATTTAGCCACCGACAATACCCACGTTCATAATCATCTTGCGCATTCATTACCGACTGAAAATAACATCACTACCGCCATAGGTGCAATCAACCCTGAACCAGTTATCCCAGTTAATGCACATGACAACAATCAAGTCACGCAATCTGATCAGGACAAGAATGACTTACCTCGAAAACGACCGATCGATGTTTCAGATATTGCACCCGATCGCAGAAAACGACCAGGTTTTTTCTCGGCTAATTTTGATGACGATGATGGTAGACACGGTGACCAGCACGTTCCCGATCAAATTGCGGTTCAAGAGCCGGCATTGAAAAAAAGACGATTGTTTGTTTCCGAAAAGGCCACTCTAGCACAAAGTCCGGCATTCCAAAGAGCAAAAGCAAGATCACAAGAACATGAACGTCGGTTTGTGGCCCAGCGTTCTTCCACGGAAGATCCTGCCGTGTTGGAACGACGGGCAGAGATTGCGAAGGAAAAACGTGAACACGAATTATTAGAACGAGAAGCAAGATTAGAACAAGAACGCAAGGTTAAAGAACTCGAACTTGAGATTCAAAGGAAAGAATTAGAAGCGGAACGGAAAAGACAGCACGAGCAAAGGCAAGAATTGGAAATTAAACGTCAACAATTAGAAGCTGCTCGGCTTCAACAAGAACAAATACAACAGCAGCAGCAGCAGCAGCAAAAACAACTCCCGTCACTGCAGAAAAATAATACGCCTATTCCATCCAGCGGGCTTAACTTTGCCAGTACAAACAGTTCGAATTCTGGGTTGAATTTTGAATCCACAACGCCCAAGGCGGCGCCAGCGCCAAGCTCATTGACACCATCTTTTGCATTCACGGCAACACCGTCATCAGGTTCAAGTGATAACAACAGTAATGGCATCAAACCATTTGATGCGCTCACTAATGACAAGTCTACGTCCACGCCGGCCGGGTCATTTTCATTTTCAGCAAGCACTGATGCAGCCAACAAGACAACCGAAGCCAAGCCACCTTCCGGGTTTTCATTCACAACCGCAAAGCCTGTTGCAGGTACGATCACGTCGTCTGACGGTGGTGCTCTTGCAAACCCCAATAATTCGTCTGCAGCCGACAAGTCGTCCGTGCCGAGCTTCAACTTTGCAGCCCCGTCAACGAGCAATGGTGCCGTGCCGGCCGTGAATAGCACCAGCACTGCACCTGTCGCGTTTGGTGGTTCAACCACATTGCCGTCGTTTAATTTTGGCAACGCTGCAAAGCCCAGCTCGCCGTTGTTTGGCGCCAGCACGACGTCTTCGTCTGCGATCACCAGCACGACCACGTCGGCGCCGTTTGCATTCGGCTCCACGACCACGTCATCAGTACCGGTGTCCAAATCGGCGTCACCGGCACCGTCTACTTTCTCGTTTGGCCAAACATCTGCACCGTCATCGTCATCAGCAACATTTGCCTTTTCCAGCAAGCCTTCGGCGTTGTCGTTGACTTCAACCACCACGAGTACGAGCAATAGTGTGTTGTCATCGTCGTCTGGTGCTAGTTCGAGTTTTAATTTCGGTGCCAACACGAGCAACCCGGCAAGCGTGTTTGGATTTGGCAGCAACACAACCATTAGCAGCACGGCACTGTCAACGCCGAAACCGGCCACGCCGGTAACGTTTGGCGGTGGTAACGACCAGCAACAGCAACAACAAAATAACATGTTTGCATCTCCAGCTGCAGGAACGGTCACACCTGCCGGTCGCAAATTGGCTCCCATGAGAAACAGGCGAGCACCTAGACGATAGAAAAAAAATTTGTAAATAAATTATGTTATATATACGTTGTATTTTGAAACCAACGAGAGATTTATTTTCCTCTTTTTTATTGAAGTATTTTGCATGCAACTTGTTCTATTTTGGACTACAGTTTTACATAATTTCCTCAAGCTTTATTTTTTAAAATAAATTGGAGGCGTTTTTGATGATTTTTTGTTTTTTTTTCAGTAGAATGCTTTTATTTTTTTTTTTATTTTTTTTTTAGGTCAGTCTGAATCATCAAAGCTCTGATCTGACCATCCGTATTCATATTCACTTTCCAACGTTTCAATCTGATCTTTTAACTGTTCTCGATCGTCCGATCTCACGTACCGGCTAACGAAATCGTTCATGTCTGAAAACTGATGCCTGGTTACGGATGACGTGGTCATGCTCGCAAACATGTCCGGCGCATGATGCAGGAATGGTGGAAAACTAGCCGGTTCCGGGAACGCCAATCCTGGCAGGTTGCGCCTGCACAGTACCGTTTTCTCATCTCGCAACCGGGATTCATCAACATATGAATCCCATAACCGATCCAATGACTGCGTCGTGTTTTTATCATCATCATCATCATCATCATTACCACGAACAACAGCAAATTTGGCAAAAGTATGCCCGCCGGTCCTGGCTTCAGCCTTGCGCCGGTCCTGCTTGCTCATGTGCGCCCGGTTTATCGCGTTCGTGCTGCCCATGGCTAACAACCCGTGACCGATCCCGACCGCCACGTCACCCGCGACAGTGCGCGTGCCATTGCCGGAAACCTGGGCTGCGATCTCGGCCAGGGATTCATACCTCGCTTTACTTGCCGTCGTGGCGAGCTTGCGCAGCCGGGTCGGCATGGTCAAGGTCTCGAACCCGGCTGCCAGCAGGCCGGCCACGTGCCAGGGCGATGAAGGGTCGAATGACGATGTCCGGTCGGCGGGCAAGAATTTATTAATTAATGTTGCTGGTGATGATGGCAGGCAGAGTGGAATATACATGGTCGAAACCGGGATCAGGCCTGCCTCGGTTCGGATTCGCGAATACTGTGCCGCCTAAACCAAAGCATTTGATTTAAGAAAAGACCAAACCAACATGGAAAAAAAAAAGAAAAAGAAAAAGAAAAACATACCCTGTCCAAAGGCGTGCCGTCTTGCAAGCCCCACACGAAAACACTAGTCTTGGGCAAATATTCGTCTCGCAATTCGTTCATGGCAGCCACAGAAAATCCGCCCCAGGCGGAGTCCACGTTCGTGATTACGTTTAATCCCGAGATCAGGTCACATTCTTCCAACAGTAATCTGAAATTTGATTCCAACCCTGCCGATCCAGCACCATCATGGTCACGATCATGACTATAAAATTCTTGCTCGCCAGTGTCAAACCCGGTGAATTGCTGCACGCGTGAAGTGGCAGCACCACCGGACGTGGTGCTGCTGGCATTCGAGCTCGTGCCCATGACCCTGCCCTTGGGGGCTTGAATCGGATCATACTCCCATGAAGATAATTGTAATAGCGATCGAGGATGATGAAAAACGTTACAATAATCAGACCAATATAACGTATTCGCCGGTGTTAAATAATTTAATGAGCCAGTACCGGTGTCTAATGATTTGATGTATTCGTTTTGCTGAATCCTGGGCTGCTCTATTCGTACTACTCCACTAATTGGGAAAAAAAAACCATTATTAAAACCACCATATTTGTTTACGGAGAGATTGATCGTTACCTTGGCGTGACGTTTTCTGAATTCCAATCGTAAAGTTCATTATATTTTTTTAAAGAACCATACCCGCCTGTCCGGTAAACTTGTCAGCTCAATCCAAAAAAAAAAAAAAAAAAAAACACATTATTTTTGTTGCTTTAAACCTTTTAATTCCCAAAGCAAGCATCGAGGCGTATAGGTTTCGGTACTGCCATCAGATGCTATGCCACTTCGAAACGTCACGTTATGATCAACCGGTCCGGACGAACCATCATGATCCAAATTTAAATAATAATCTTGAGCATTAAAAAAATGAGTTGATAAATGATTTGATAATGTTGAAAAGGATAAATGAATAATTTCTCGCATGATTCTCTATTGAAATTAGAAAACTTGCAAAAAAAAACAGGCAGTTTTAACGTTATGCTAATCTCAAGATATTTATTTTCATTCGATGTAAAAGCGAATGGAATTTTATTTTGAATTTTCAGGAGGCCAAATCTAAAGACCCGTACCCCTTACCCAATGCCCCCTAATTAAGTTGTTTCTAATCTTGAAATGTGGTTTTTTTTTTTTTTTTTCAAGAGAAAGATTCATATTTTGCTAATATTGCAACGTTCGATAAATTAATGTCACGATCGCTACCAAATATCATAATTACTGGCACTCCTGTAAGTAAACTCTCTTTTTTTTTTCTTTTCTGTTTTGGTTTTAATATATTTACCATGAATAAAATATAGGGCACAGGCAAATCGTTGCATAGTCAAAAACTTGCCGAATTACTTCCAAAGCATTCATTAGTTTCAATCAACAAGTTTATTGAAACTCACGATTTGACAGATGGATATGATGAAGAACGACAGAGCAAAACCGTGGACGAGGACAAGGTAAGGGAAAAGAGAGACACGTAAAAAAAAAATGCTTATAATTTTTTTTTTTTTTTTTTAAAAATAGCTGGTGGATTTGATTGAACCGCAGTTGGAAAAAGGAGGACAGATTATTGATTGGCACGTGTGTGATATTTTCCCGGTAAACTTGATCGACCTTGTCGTCGTGCTCAGGACGTCAACCAATCGATTATTTGATCGTTTAAAGGAACGGTAAGCTTTTAACACCCTCAATTTTTAAACCGACTAATTTTTTTTTTTTTTTTTTTAAAAAAAAAAGTGAATATGGTTCTATCAAGCTTAATGATAACATGGATGCTGAAATCATGCAAGAAATTTTGCAAGACGCCAGGGAATCATTCGAACCCGAGATTGTGATTGAGTTGCATAGCAATGACGAATCAGATTTGCAATCAAATTGTGATCGCATTAGTAGCTGGGTTGCGCAATGGGTTATTGATAACGCGGAAGAAGATTAAGTCTTTTTCTTTTTTTTTTATTAAGAAAAAGATTTTGTATTTTTTTATTTTTTTTTTTTGGTAAAGGAGGGGAGTAAGCATTATGGCACAAAATTATTCACATTAACGTTTGGCAATCTATAAATTAATTATACTACATTATTATATAACTTCATCCCTCCAATTTTTCGTCTTGTTCTATTCTATTCCCGAGTAGCCAAATATTGTTTTAACAATTGCAATGCCTTATATCGATGACTAATCGTGTTCTTTAATGATTTTGGCATTTCAGCATAACTAAAAAAAGAAAATTGGGTTTAAAACAAATTAATAATTTTCCTTAAATTAAAAGAAAAAGACTTACGTTTGGTCGTATCCGGTTGGCAAAAAAGTTGGATCCCATCCGAACCCAACCGGTCCTCTTGCTTCCACGATCGTTCCCTAAAAAAAAAAAAAGGAGCAATTAGAAATATGTTCAATTAAAAAAAAACGTAAAAACTCACGTCTTGCACGCCTTGAAAGATCTTGACTGGTTGACCTGGTCCCTCCGTGAACGCAAACGTGCAGATTGCTTGCGCAGATTTATCATCGAATGCTGCCAACATTTTGTTTAAGCCTTCATGTCCAACATTTTGCATGAACCATTTACTGAAAAAACAAAATTTGGGTATTAATTATCTGTATTGCTCGCCCCCTTTCTAGTATGTTCGTTTTTTTTTGGGGGCTTGTTTACTCACATGTATGGACCTGGAAGGCCACCGTAAGCCGTAAACGAAAGCGCCGTGTCCTCAACCAGCACCGGTCCCTTAATCTATAATCGAAAAAAAAAAAAAAAAAAAAACCCCCAACAGGACCCGGTATATCGTTAGTCAAACCAAAAAAAAAAACATGTTCATTAAATAAATTGAATCAAAATCATACGATTGCAGCCGCAGTCTTGGCCTTGCTTTCAGCAATTTCAAGAATCGATCCTTGAATTTCTTCCAAATCAAGTGATTGGTTCGTAAGTTCCACGCCGGCCATGATGGCTTGCACTTCTTTTAACTTGTTGGCATTACCTTTATTCAATTTTTATTAGAAATTTTTTTGAATAATAAAATATATGATATCGTCTTACCGGTAACAAACGTAATGATTGGTGCCATTGCTTGTTTAAAAAAATAATTTCAATGCAAAAAAAAAAAAAAGAGACAAAGTTTTGAGGATAGTAATGGGTTAAAGAATATATAATATTTATTTCCGTTGAATCATTTACAGGTTACAAAACGTTGAAATTCCTTATCAGTGCGTCGAAAAAAACTTTAAGCTTTTAACCTAATTAAATGATAAATTAATCACTGCCATGCACAATGCGTAGTTCAATGATTCAATCATTTTGCAAAATTCATTCATATAGCTAACTATTCAGCTAATCGTGGCTTTTTTTTCCTACTATTTTTATTTATTTACATATTCATGTTATGGAACTTGGTAAATTATTCTTAATCAATCTTTAATCATGATACAATCAATAATTTATATCCTGGCAGCTTTAATCTCATCAATCACGAATTCCGTTGTTTTAATAACCTCATCCAAAATCATGTTTCGATTCCATTCCGTTCGCTTGCGGAACGCGACATCTATTAATGCCGAGTTTAATTGTTCCAATTGTTCAATCACAAATTTATCACTAACTGAAGACAAATGATTATGAAATTTTGATAATCTTTCGTAATCAAGTTCAAACTCGTCGTGATCTTCTTGTTCTGATTCTGGCTCGGCATCATGTGATTCCGACCGTGGCTGAGTGACTTGGACATCATCATTACGATGGTTTGCATGCGCATGATTAGATTCAACGCGTTGCCCTGGCTGTTGTGGTCGTAGTTCCACAGGCCCGTTCGGTAGCAGGCTTTCAACTTGTGCATTTGCAACTAAAAATTCCTGATTGGTTTCATCCTCCTTCTCATCAATCTGCATTCGATCTTTTACTGGCTCGACCGCTTCAGGTTCACCATTGACTCGGTGTACTTGTCCATTCACGCCATTACCATTGCTCACCACCACTGCCGTAGCAGCCGCCGCCGCCAAAATATTGTCGACTTGTTCCTGATCACGTTCATGTTCATTCACGGTTGCTTCAGTGGTTGACTGATCTGCAAGCAACGCCCGCGCAACTTGGGATTGCTTTTTGCGCAATTTTTCAGCATGCCAATTTGCTCTTAATTTTTCCCGGTCGTACATTCGTTCACAATCGAGTAAAAATTGCGGATCCGCAATCTCGTCCACCGATACCTGCGCGTTGGCATACATTTCCGATGCTTTCACGATCTTGTCCCTGTCCTCGGCCACGGTTGCGTCTTGCAACATGAACTCGATATCTCTTAAAAATTGTCTTGGCGTGCAATAATATCCGTTCCATAACCTTTCTTCCACAATGTCTAAATCCATGTTATGATATTTTTTGCCCGTGCCCTGTTCAAGAATCATTTCATCATCTGTCAACACGTATTCATAATACACGCCCGGATCAAGCGGAATCTCATTAAACAAATGGGTAAGAAGTGAATCATCTATCGGTGGCTTCCTAAATCGCTTGTAACGAATTTTTAATAATTCCATAAGACCAGATAACTTGATTTTTAAATAATTTTTTAATTTTTTATCTTTTTCCGCTTGTGCTTGCAACTCAGTTTTGGATGGTGGTAGGGATGGCGGGATCGGTGCTAACGGAAGTTCTTCAAGTTTCCTTAACTTTCTCTTGTTCGGATACGCTAACGGCGAATTTGAAATGTGTTTAACCAGTTCTCTAAAAAATTCCAATCGTTGATTCTTTTTTTTTTTTTTTTTTTAAATTAGCATGACAAAAGGCAAAAAAAAAAACCAAAAAAAACTTACATAGTTTGGTCGTTCAATGTGTATTCTGTTTGCATTTGAAAATCCAAACAAATGCTTTAACTCAGCGGCAAGGTTAACAAACCCATTCTCGGCTATGCCTAGCAAAAGTATCTGCTCCACTGGAGAGATCCCCCTGATCAGGCCGTGAAATGTTGTCCACGCGCTAGGTGAAATTGTGTGATACCATGTATCAACGTTGGGAATAAAAATCACACTAGGAACATGTCGTTTAACTTCAACAAATAATTGAACAATTGCTGCTTCCACGGTCTATTACGTTTTAATTTTAGTAAACACACTGACATGTGAGAAAAAAAAATTGTAATCACTAAACTTACTCTTGTAGAATCGCTCATAAGAGTCGCCAAATCAAACGTTTGCACATGAAATCCTTCCAAATGTTGCAAAATCGCAGCAGCAACGTATTCTTGTCCCATACCAGGAGATCCCGTAATCAAAAGTCGAGGCCTGAAAATTCGACATGATTGAAATTCTTGCATCATGTTTTCTCGAGCGAACCCGCCGTCCGTGCTTGATTCGTCTTCGTACATTGCCTCTTCAGCAATTGTAAGTTTTTTCTGCCTTGGGATAATGTGATTTAATGATTGCGCAATCTCAGACATGGCCGGACCTAATAACGGTTTGATTCGGTTTGACAGTGGTGCTGCATTAGATGCTGTTGACCTCGCAGAAGAAGGTACAATCTCTGTGATTATTTGTATTAATATTACAACCTTACAACCTCAAAAAAAAAAAAAAATTTTCCAACTTACTTTTAACCGAACGAATAAAATCACGAGGAGTTACTTTAATTGTAGATGGGTCAATTAAAAGCTTATTATCACTTTTATATATTTGTGGATATCGATGTTGAATGGCGCTAAGTGCTGATTCGGTACATAATGCTCGCAAATCTGCACCGCCATATCCCTTAGTTAACTCTGCAATTTGATCAACAAAATTCGGTTCCAAAATAGGTTCCCATCCTTTAGTATGAATCTGAATAATTTTTTTCCTTGCTTCAATATTAGGAAGTGGGAAATAAAATTCACGATCAAAACGACCCGGTCGACGTAATGCCGGATCAATCGAATCCGGACGATTGGTTGCACCAATCACAATCACTTGACCACGATTATCCATGCCGTCCATTAATGCAAGTAAGGTCGACACAATCGAAGCATGAATTTGCTCTTGCTTGGAAGATCTTACTGGCGCCAACCCATCAATCTCGTCAAAAAATATGATACTTGGTTGCGTGTTTCTGGCCTCCTCAAACAGCAAGCGCAATTGTCGTTCGGCTTCTCCAACCCATTTAGATAACGCATCTGCTCCCTTTCTCATATAAAATGAAATCTTGCGATTTTCGGTTGAACAGCTAGCCGCGAGTGCTCGCGCTAGTAACGTCTTCCCTGTTCCTGGTGGCCCATGAAACAGTACGCCTCTCGGTGGTGTGACTTTAAACTGTTGAAACACTTCCGGATACATTAACGGAAGAGCCACCATTTCTTTCAACTGATTAATGTGATCGTCAAGACCACCAACAGCATTAAAATCAATATTCATATCAACCCCTAACGGATCAGTATCTGAAAGGTTGCTTTTCTTTACAAGTCCCAGTCCAGCAGCCGGGTTTGTTACTTGCTCGAGCTCGTTCAAAGTGGGCGGATTCGCTATAGGATTCTTGGAAAACGCGTTGCCGTCATCATCTGACGAGTCTGAATCTGCAGCACCTCCTGCAGCCTGTAATCCGCCGTTGCCTGTTCCGCGAACAGAATTGCCAAATATTGATTGCACGCCTGCTCCACCAAACGGACCAAAAGTGGAAAACAATCTCCTTGCACTCTGACCATTTGTCCGACGTCTTCTATCTGACCCATTATAATCATCAACTTGCTCCACTACCGGAGGTGGCACTAACTGATAATTAACTTCTCTTCTGGCACGTAGATTTTTACGTCGGGTAGGAGGAGGCGTCGTATTCAGATCTTGAAGCTCTTTCTCAAGAGTTAATTCATCTTCGTCATTTTCCGAACTCCTCGAATCCCTGTTATGACGGGAACTGCTGGCCCTCGTGACTCGCCGGCTGGATCGTCGACGGCGAACAATATCTGAAATATCTGAATCATCAACAACGAAACCATCAGTTCTTGAATGCCTGACCGAATCGTCGTCATTGTCATCATCATCTTCATCATCATCATCGTCGTCGTTAGTTGTGGCTGACTCAATAAACTCATCATCCTCACTTTCATCTCTCGGCTTGCTCCTGCTGGACCTTCGAGTACTTGATTGATATGCTTGTGTTTTTTCTTCTAATAGCTGTTGTCGAATGGAAGACGCCGAAAGCTTTCTTGGTGCCACAACTGTCGGTAGTTGTTCTGCAACGTCGGCTTGAATCTGATCCTGGGTTTCAAAATCTGCCAGGTCGTCTCCGTCTTCTTCAGCTGTGTTTGATTGACGAGTTTGCTTTTTGCCGATTTTCAGTTTCACTCTAAAACTTTTGTGATGCCTTGATTTAGTTCCGTAGTTACCATCTCTCTCGTTATAATCGTCATCGTCCTCACCACCGCTGTCTTCCTCACTAGCGATGTCTTCCTCACTAGCGATGTCTTCTTCTTGTTCTTCTACTTCCGCAAAAGACTCTTCTGCAGCGACATCACTCGGTTCGTCGTCATCAGAAAACATGTCTTCCAATTTCTTGTCTTCTTCATCTTCGTTGTAATTAACTCGACGTCTTGATGATCGTGATCGAGTACTTTCGTCGTCGTTACCACGCTCGTTGTCGAAGCTACTAGTTCTCCTCGAACGTTTGCGTTTCACCATTGCTTACACAGGCAATCACTGGTCCTCCACTACAAACAAACCGCGGCACAATATGCAATACTTGATATAATCTAATTAGACTGCCTTTGCAAGAATGTGTTTCGTGACGTGCTTGGTATACAAGAGGTTGTTGGCAAAAGTGAGAGTTGCGAGCTTGAATGCCAACTAAACTCTAAATGGGGATCTAAATTTGTCATGCAACGCTCTCTACTCGATTACGAGATGGGACTCCATGAACCCCCATGCAACATAAAAATATTGAGTAAATTAATATTCTATAAACAATGTAAAATTTAATTTGATTTTCATTGATCGATATGTTTGCGGTCATGAGCAAAAAAGCTACGACTCAAAAATTGAATTTTTATACAAAACTCATTTGCAATTAATTCAGTCTCGAAGAACCTTTAAAAAAAAATTCAGGGGTCGACAACATCTCATCGCATGAGCGTTCTCGATTATTTGTTTTGCCTCATTGGTAAATTTGAAAAGAATAAATAGGGGATGGTTGGAGGCCACATGAGGCAAAATTCTGAGTAACGAATTGCCAGCTGTGATGAGCAGGTTGGTGACGAATGTATTCGTTCTGCAGGCTTTTCAGTAAAATTTTTCATCATTTGGTTCTGCGTTCACAGAGGTGTGGACCTGAACTTGGTCCGTCTTGTTCAAACCTCGTTTTGGGCTCAAAACCCAGCCGATCCCACAGCAATGTCGAAGGTCGCTTCTGATTGGCTGCCTGCAACTTAAGCACTTAAACTATACCCCTAACCAGATGCCAGTTTTTGTTTGCACCTTACCCTGGTACAGGTAAACAACCTCGAGTTCGCATAATTGGCTCACGGAACAAGAAGAAGTATTCATGCACAATGTCGTTCTCTTCATTAACACCTCAGGAAAAAATATCCGAGGCTGTGAACTCCTTACATGCGTCGTTAAACTCATTTATTTCAAAGACGGCCGCATCTGATCATCTATCATTAATTACGGTTCATGTTTACGAACATGGCCTTTCTAGCTTAGATTTAAAAACTGCGATTGAAACACTAACCCGGCCATCGTCATTATTGCCATCTCAGCGACTTCAGTTTGTCAAACTTCTCTTGCCACGCGACAAAGTCGACGACGTCATTGTGTTTCAGATCGTGTCGGCAATCGGGTCTGGCAAGCACAAAATCGAATTTGCTGTTCAGGCTGCATTATTGAAATGGCTTGTTCTCGTTCAACCGTTTTTAAAAAATTTTAATTCGCTTTCTCGTGTTTACGGTGTGCTTTTTATGCTTTTAAGTTATGAATCAATCAGGCCTTGGGTTGCTCATTTACTTTTTCTTACCACTCGCCGCAAGGATATCACGCCATGGAGAATACAATATTTGTAAGACCATTTGAATTTTGTCAATGTTTAGACTAACTTTTGTTTTAGGCTCGAGTTGCATAATCGATACCGTGAATCTCTTCACTTACAAGGTTTACTCATTTTATATAAAGAATATTACCCTGAGATTATTATCGACAATTATATCAACATACGACGAGCATTGTTTAACTATCCGGATTCAAAATTTATCAAAATAATTCAATCCATCCATTTTTCTGCTTCCACTCACCCCAATTATATTCGCAATGGGCTCAATGCGACTAAGCGAAGAAAGCTACGCATTCCTGACTCAACTACAATCGACACGACGGCCTCATCTATCACAGTAGAAGACCTGACCACGTTGTCTTTATTTGTTCAAAATATTCACAGCGTTGAATTGCCTGCACAGATGGGGTCGGCTTTGCGGTATGAAGATACCGTGAAGCGAATAATGGTTAACCGGCCTTCTGGTATGCATTTATTAAACATAAAGTGCTTGGCGTACCTTAGCTAATAATTTGTTTTAGATATTGCTCTTGTGCGGCTAGATACTTGGCTTGCTGCGACTCTTTTGGAGGAACTTCGAATAGAAAGAGAAAGTAACGACTCGGATTCCTTGGAAGAATTACTTCAACGAACTTACGAATTAATCTCATATACAAAGGAATATTTAATTTCAGTTCAAGATTTTCTTTTGAACAAGTTTCTTCCAACTTGGGATGGTCGGAACCATCGCAAGATTATTTTAAACCTTTTAACGTTGTTGCCGTTATCTACATGCGATGGCCTATTACCACCTCTTGTTAAATTATTCGAACAATCATCAAATGATGGGTTAAAAGTCGATATTTTAATTTTTCTTGCTGATATTTCACAACGACATTTTCTAAAACATGACATGCATCACGCGCATTTAAGGGGTACGAGTGCGCCAGAAATAATTTTGACTTTATCCTCAATATGGTCATGCATCGAGAAACTTTCGTTGCTATCATTGCAGAGCCCAATTGTTGAAGGTGCTCGTCTTAATCTTCGTTTAGTTGCGATAAAAAAACTCCTAAACTGAAGCCATGCGGTTAATAATTCAAAAAATTAAACAAATCATGTATTATATATAGAAATAATCCAACTTTTCTTTTTTTTTTTAGTACTCAGTTGCGTTCCACAATCGTTGAATTGTATCACGTGAAATTTTGATTCCCCATTCTTGCGCGGCCCTGCTTTCCTTGCTTTGCTTCTTGCTCTTGTCACTTTTCATTCTCGTGGTAAGAAAAAACTCAAGGCCCTTGAGCAAGATTGTGTTATCTTTAATCTTGATAATTATCTGGATCAATGCTTTCTCGCCTGCAAGCGGGTCTCTTTGACGTGCACTTCTGGTCTGGATATGTTGAAACAAAAAAATTAAAAAAGTTCTCAAAAACTCGTACATGCCTGGAGTGCATGTCAAAAAATTAATATTTTTCAATAAATCCAATCCCAATGATTGTTCGCCCACAAGTATGGCAAAAAATTTGGCAAAATTTGCTTGCCTTCGGCTTTTGGTTACTTCATCTTGCTCCTCGACGACAAATCGAAGGTCTTCAACTTCAGATTCGTCGTCTTCGCTCTCGCTGTCTTCATCATCGTTTGAACCATTCACTTCTTTAAAATAATCCCACAAGGCAAATTGAAATGTTTTTCTAATCGGATGTTGCTTGCATAATTCTGTAGCCACGTAGGCATAAAACGGATTGAAATCCTTTTCGTTGGCACAACAATGCAGCAATACCCTGGGAATTTCACGTTCTTGCACTCTTTTCAACTTTAACCTCATAAGTCGTTCATTTGCATCAACGTAATCCTCGCTTCCCATGATTGCAATGAAAACTGCTCGCCTGATGTCGGTATTCATTCGTTGTTGCTTGGCAAGCGCAAGCCAATCTGGTGCTGCAGTGTCTATCAAGTCTTTAACCGCCACCGCATCCACATCGGCCTGCTTGTGATCTCGGCCAATATCTCCACCTGACCAAGCAGCACCAACAAGCCACCATTTTCCTTTATTTTCAACTTGTCTGATATCTTGCAATGTAACCCGAAGCGGTTCGGTCGATTTAGGCAAATTACCAAGATATTTTTTCAAGCGATTGATTGATTCCGCTGTGATGCTTGAGTTAACCTTGAGACGGTTATTTTTCCATGACGTCACAGTCTCAATAAGGAATTTGGTTCGAGAACTATTAACAATGATTAGCATCTTACAATACAAACAAGTTATTGTATAACAATCCTACTTCAAATTTTGAGCTGGTATCTTCTTAACCGCTTCTTGAAGCTGCAATATGATATCTTTTAATGCCGAGGGATCATCATGTCTGAGTTGTGATCCGGTATCTGCGCATGTAAGTTATCATCAAACATCCTCTCCACACACATACACAAGCACTCAAAACTTACTTTGAATTAGTTTAAGTAATAACTCTGTATTTAATTCAGAAACATCTTTCAGAAACAATCTGATAAAATCATAGACTAGCAAGCAACCTACAACTTGAAACGTGTAAAGATGGCTTAGAAGAACCATTAAGTTGGAACACTTCTTTTCAGAAGAGTCTTCCTTGTAGTATGAATCAAAATCTTCAACTAGTTGCTGAACAAACGAAGCACCAAAATCTAGTCCGACCTGTTTATATAACGACGCAATCAATGCCGCATACACTAGTGAAAAAGAATCGAGCAGTACTGCACTCTGAGCAGTCATTGATAAAATAAGCGAGCTGATTGTAGATATCATGTTTTGCCGGGGATTGTTAAGAAAAAGTTGCTGTAATTCAATACTGATAGTGGAAACATTGGCTTCCGATAATCTGTTGATTAAACCCTGACACTGACGCCTTAATCGCTTGAGCTCTTCCGAGTCATCGTTAGCTGCAAGTTGCTTCTTTCTTAATGACGGTGGAATATATTTTCCCGGGGTTTCTACTGCAACAGGAGGAAGATATGGATTTTCTCTTTTTGGTTTCGTGGCAACCTCATCATCTTTTTCATCCTCATGGTCATCAATATCATCAGCATCACTTTCGTTATCAAATCCTTGAAATGCTTCATCGTCATCTTCATCTTCACTGTTAAATTCAGTACCACTAGCTGATCCTAAATCTTGATCAAATTCTTCATTCTCGCTTTCAATATCCAATGTTTTACTCTTTTTGGTCTTCAAATTTAGGTTAAACATGTCGTCGAGATATTCCAAGTCAAGGCCAGAAGTTAAATCTGTGGTTTTGTAAACAACCTAAAAATCATACCATAGCAAACAATATATACAAAGTACGTACCAGCAAGCCCATCATCATCTTCAGCTTTTTTCTTTAGCTTGCCATTTTTCAGGCCAAGTCTTTTTGAGTAATATCTGATATCGTCTTCATCCTTGCCAAATGACGGATCGTATTCAGCGTTGTCAAATTCACGCTCCACCCGCTGCCGTTTGATTTGCTTTTTGTCACCATATAGCCTAGACCTGGGTAACGGCGGTGGCACTTCCGTACGTTGTGAAGGTAAAATATGCTTTCCTCTGCTTTTTCGAGCCATTATTTGGTTGAGGTGGCTACGTCAATCATCGTGCATTTTGTTGCGAAGGGAAAAATTTCGAAAGTTTGAAGGTAAGCCCCTGAAAATACGTGAAGCAAGCATAACCTGTTGTGGCATAACTAACATATAGTTTTAGCTTTATGTTGCCATTTGTACCGTGGGCCAACTTGACGCTTGTCTTGAAGGTCAAGTTTATCGGCAATATCAAACCAATCATGACTGGAAGTTCGAGGCTATCAAGTGATGAGGTTGGCAAATTTTTTTTTAGGTTTGGTTTACTGTATCTGATGTTTGATTAGTTTTTGTCACAATTAAAAGTGCTGTTTGCAAAGCAGGCAAAATCCGGTACCGTTTTCCTCCAACAAAAAAGATGTAAGGCTACAGTCTCAAAAAAAAAAAAAAAATAAATAAATAACAACCTCCGAAAACTAATATGAGATAATTGCAGATACTGAAAATGATTCGGTGGAGAATAAGCATAATCCAAACCGGACTGATTTATCAGACATATCAGAGGAAAGCCAAGCTACAAGTCACTCGCTCATATTTAGAGCCACGGACGGTAACAAGGACAAGAAAGAAAAAATAAAAATTACTACTATAGTTGCATCACAAGACTTGAATATATTTTTTAAAAAGTATTCAGAAGTGCTGAAGGAAGGGTTTGGAGCGTTAAAGAAGAAGGACAAGAAGAAGACCAAGAGCAAGAAAAAGAAAGGTGCGGCGAAGAAGTAGAATGGTTTGGTTATGTATATTATTGTTGAAAATAAATTCATATAATTAAAAAAATACACATTGGTTGTCAATAAATTGTCAGTCTATTTGAGTGCAGCTTTATCATGATATCGGTGACTTGAAATAGACATTGAAATTGGATACGCCAGCACAAACGCAGACGATACAAATACGAATGTACAATTGGCAGTCGAAAGATTTACCATTTTATCCAGTATAATACTAATTTACATTACCGTCTTAATAAAACATAATTCAAGTGTATCAAAAAGTAAACCCACAACTCCAAGCAAGCATCATCGAAATTAATCACAACAGTTTTAAGGTTTCCGAGGAGCCGCTGCTGCCTCTTCACGGGGCACAATGTCAATCAAAAAATCAAACATGTCTGATTTTTGAAGTGCATTAGCAATATCAGACCGTTGTAAAGTCCTGCGCTTGTTTTCTTCAGCATGGATCCACGCGCGCATGGTCAGCTCGGTAATGAAGATGTCGCAGCCTTTGGCAAATAATATTGGCGCCTCAGCTGATATCATTTTCACGTCCTCATCTGCCTTCATAACTTTCTAAAACCATGCGGTTTAGCTTTGGCCCAAAACAATACAAAAATAAGTTTAGCAGATCATACCTTTATTCGCGCTAACGGCAATTGATGTATCTTAAACTCATGTTCGTCACGCTCAATGTTATTAATAGTTTCCTGCCAGTACGACATCATAATGCTACGATATTGACCCGTAAGTCCCTGAGCGACGTTTGTGAATGCTCCGCCCACAAAACTCGCCGCTGGTGCTCCGCCAGACGCTGCGACGGCAGCTGCAGCACCAAAATGCCCGCCAGACTCTAGAATTTGCTCATATTGAACCTGATCTGTCAAAATAACTTGTTGTTGCTCTTCTTCTAAATTATGAGAAGCCTCATACATTGTGACACGAGCCTATATGGACTTGGTAACTGATCCGGGTTCAATTTATTGATTGTTTAGTTTCTCGCCATGATGAGGTTTCAGAGCAAGGTCGAAGCGTATGAAATATACGGCACAACCATCAAACATGCGCGACTTAAACTTTTTTTTTTAAACTATTTAAACTCAACATTTTTTTTTTTGCCAGTCCTGGCTTTCTTTTTTTTTTTTTTTTTGTTTTTATCAAGTGGTTTTTTTTCACTGTCTACGTCTTGGGTATGGCTTCCAAAAAGCTAAATCCCCATCGGACAGATGTGGAAAGTGAAGAATTTTCTGAGTTTGGCTCGCCAATTTCCGACGGTCATGTTGAAGAGAATGAGCATCCTGAAGGATTTTTGTCGCTGAGGCATCCTCAAGAAGGAATTCGAGCAGAAGACGATGACTCGTTTATAAAAAGGTATAAATATTCATTTTGAATATATGTTTTTGGCGGTTTTTCGCTAAATTAAATTTTTAGTCTTCCTCGGTTAGATCCTGGTCTTGACCTGTCAAAATTACTCTCTAAAAAATCCGGAGTGATTCAGCTTAATTACAAAGCCATTGCAGGCAATGAAGACGTTAGTAAACTTCACTTTCGAAACATTGTGGATAAGGTTCAAGAAAAGAAAGAAAAGATAGCGGTATGTTTAATTTGTTTGCAAAATTTTTTTTTGTTTGCGCGGCAAAGACTCTGGATGATGAAAATTTTCTATTAATGAATTCCTAGAGATCTACCATCTCTAGGAAAACTCTTATGATTTGTTTAATGTCATAGTTACCCTGACTTTTCTTGTCTTGTCGTTCTTTCAAAATTTTGAAGTGTTGCAACTTCGGCTAACTAAATATGTTAAGGTTAAAGAAGCAACTGCCGGTGACAAATGGTTCAATCTTCCAAAGACCGAAATTACTCCCACAATTAAACGGGATCTTCAACTTTTGAAGATGCGTGGCGTTCTTGATCCCAAACGGCATTATAGAAAGGAAAATGATAAAGAATTGCCAAAGTACTTCCAGACTGGAACGATTGTCGAAGGACCAACCGAGTTTTTCTCTTCCAGATTAACCAAGAAGGAGCGCAAGCAGACATTGGCCGATGAAATTCTGGCAGACCAAAAGTCAAAGGAGTACTTTAAGCGGAGATATGACGAGATTCAGACTGTAAAAACTTCTGGTGGTAAAAATCATTACAAAGGTGTTAAGCAAAAGAGGGTTCGGCGTTAATTAGGAATCGCGTTATTTTTTTTTTTGTTGGTTGGTTGTGTATAGGTTTCTGTGTATTATTAAAAATTGTATATTAAGGTCATTTCGTTTTATCTGACTTATTCTCATTATTCTACCAGAATTTTCTTAAATACCGCGCCCCATGACTCGTCTGTGCTAGAAGGTAGTAAAATCTGATACGGAAACGGATTTGTTTCGGTTGTCGTAATAGGCGGAATGTGATCCTTGTTTTCGTTAACGATGTCTATAATCTTGAACATTATGTTTTGAAGTTGTGACTCTGTTGACTTTGCCATCTTATTGCGATCCGAATCTGTGCGGGGATTTATTGAAGTAACATTAATAACCCATTTCTCCCAACAAACTTCCTCCTCAGACTTTGAAAACCAAGCCTTTTTAGTTTTCTTTTCGTAAAATGCAATGCAAACCTGTCCCTGTCTGAAAGGCATGGCTGAGTGAATATTTAAAGATGCCAGAGCCGGGGCGCCTATGGATAATGATTTGTTTGCTGGTCGCTGGCGTACTGAACTTTGCGGATCTACTTGTTGTTTTTGTTGTTGTTAGTTGAAAAGCTCGTTTGTGGTCACAAGATGACAATACCTTGGTTTGATTCGACAGTTGAAATGTAAGGATCAGCCAAACCGTGATCGATCGAAGGGTTTCCTTCGCTGCTGAACGTATCAGAAGAGCCACTCCCTGGCAGGTACGTAAATGATTCGGACATGGTCGGGTGAGACACTTTGGCAGATAAATTATTAGTCGGCAGTAAGTTGCTCGCGTTCTGCGATGATGCCTCGAGCGTGGCGTTGAGCAGTGTTAGCTTGTCATTGATCTGCGCCTCCAGGACAGCATCTTCGATTGAGGCATAGGTAATGTCGAGCACCTCGCGAGTTGGCACCAGCGGTTTGACTTGACCAAATACCCGATAAAAAAAAATAGAAGACAACACGGCTGATTGTCATGAAATGTTAACCCTTCGAGTCTAAATGCCAACTGTGTGCCAGAAAAAAATGAACCTCACCTTTCAGGACTTCGCGAACCAGCAATTTGTCCAAAACAATGTCGATAGTGATCTGTAGCATAGCCAGAAATGTGATGAGCAAGCTCGATACCCACTTCTGGATCTAAACTAGCCAAGACAAGTCTTGCCTCTTCTTATCATATGAGATGTAGTGCTGGTAAATCTTTCGACTTCGGAAGTCAACGACAGAACAGTTGGACGGTTATCTCCTTAATTGAAATGCCGGGTAAACCTGCCCCACACAATTAATTGCCAACTATTCGTTTTCCATCCGTTTTTTCTAAGCCCAAACGCTCAGCAGAATTGGAAATGGGGGGTTTTCCGTCATTTGTGCATAGACACAAGAGGAAAATAACTGCCATTGTCGGGGTAGCGGCTGCGTCATACTATGCGTTTTCTTACCTGAAATCAAAAATTACGGAGATTCAGGCCCAGTTAGCGATAACCCGGATCAGCCGCGAGCAGTATGTTTTCCTTTTCTGTTTTGGATAAACTGTTACAGGCTTAAGTTGTTAATTGTGGCATTAGTCTTTGGCGGAGGTTTGAACAAAATCAACAGGACGCTTCATTCACGGCTGCGGCGCTTCTATCGTCGCTTGCTGATCCGATATTCCAAGAGCTGCCAGTGGAACAAATCACGCATGATCTTCAGTCAAAACGAACGAATTCGACACGACCAGTTGAATTGACACAATTGCTCGTTTCAGACGACGTGTCGGTTGCTTCGAACTCAACCCTCTCTGTCATAGATCACTCTGCTGCTGACACGGAGACGACACGACTCACAAAGAAAGAGTTGTGGAATCTTCTTAAGGTTGCATCTGTTGCACGGGTTATAACATTGATATACTGCACTGCGTTGCTTGTTTTTTTCACAAGACTACAATTAAATCTTCTTGGGCGTCGAAGCTATGTAGAAGCTGTTCAGTCGCTTGGAGACGAAGGAAACAATTTAGAAGCCTTTCAAGATCATGACGCTGTTTCCACCGAGGTTAACCGACAGTTTTTGACATTTAGTTGGTGGCTGCTAAATAAAGGATGGAGGAATATTTTGCATTCGGTAGAGTCATCAACCAAAATCGTTCTTGAAAGGCAAGTAGTCATCTTTTTACTAAAACACGGTCGCTAACACTTTTTTTTTCAGGGTCACGCCACGAACCGAACTTTCGTTAGAGGATTTTAACAGCTTGATACATGATATTAGGAAACGAATTGATGACAATCATGGAAAGTAAGCATTTCACATTATTTCAAACCTCTCCGTGCTTGTTTGTACACTAACCAAGTAATCAAAAAAAAAATAGTTTTCTTGCAGACTTGTTACCGTTAATAGAAAGTGATGAAAAGCTGGTACTTGAATCAAATACTGCATCCGTAAATGAGTTTAAATCATCCCCAGAAGTGGAAGCTCAAATAAAGCCATTATTGGTCTTGCTATTAGATGAGGCCAAGGACTTGATTGAATCACCAAACGCAAGTAGCGTCATGAGAGCGTTGATTGATGAAGGTTTCAATCTTTTGTTGAGTAATTTGCAATTGCAGTATTATTACACGATCGAAGCAGAGCACGCGGTCGACGATAGAATATCTGAAGTTGCAGACACAAAGACCGTCAAACTTGCCAGCATATTAGCTGGCATCACGCGACAGTCACATGAGATTGCGATCAGCAATGAGAGAACGAACCAGTACTTACTTGTAAGTTAATGTCTACCACATTTTTAGTAATGTACCAACAGTACTAATCCGTCACAGGCCATGAATGGAACACCAGAACTAGCAGCATTCAGTGCAGTAATATATTCAAACTTTGAATGGAAAAAAGCCGTTTAAACCATACTTAGCATGGCTGTTACGTTGTACACTAGTTTGTAGTTATTCAAGGGAAAAAAAAATTTGGAATCAAATAAGGTGTTATAGCATTCGTTCTTGATTCGATAAAAATATACAAGTTATATCATCATAGGCACATAAAACTGCAGCAATACTTCTCACAAACCAATAAGAACATTTAGGGATTGTCAAAAAAGAAAAGAAAAAGTAAACAAGCGTATAGCTTTGCTAAATAAATAGAAATAGTAGAATATATAAAAAAAAAAAAAAAAAGAGAAGAATATTTAAATGGTTGTAATAAATCGTTAAAAATCACATCCAATATGTAATAGTTTGTCAAAGTGACTCGTGTAATGAGACACCATAGTATGCTAGTAATCGAAATGATTTGTCAAGCACTGCAGCTTAGATCTCAGCACCGGTAGCGGTAGCAGTGGCCTGTTCGACCTTCTCCTTGAGATTTGTCGCACTGGTAGGAGGTGGAACGCCGGCAGCCTTGGCAAGCTTAGCCGAAAGTGGCTTGACAACGGTATTGAAAACGACCTTTGCACCTTGGAACTGGGGGAGGCCAAGGTAAAGAACGAAAATCACTTTGAAGAACCAGTAGAATGGAATCCTTGAGCACAAGTTAGACCCAGTTACTAGCATGCCAATCTCATGTAAACTCACCAGTAAAGAATAGCACGGCTCCAAAACTCGACAACGGAGAAAAAGGCAAAAACAACCCAGTACTGTAAAGCTTGTTAGCCATATTTTGTAAAAAAAAAAAAAAAAAAGTCGACAATCTTACAGTCAAATACTGCGTGTCGTCAGCGGTTCCTGGGGTATCAAGCGCAATGAGCGAGTAGTACCCAGGAATCAAGAAGCCTGCCAAGTTGGCAAGAATCTCGCCGATGCTGTCAAAAGGTTAGTAGTCAGTACTATAGACCAGTCAATATTCACATACCCTCCGAAGTTAAGGAAGATAAGAAAGAGATAGGTGCCGGCAGCTCCAAGAACACCATAAGCCTTGGGAACACCTTAAGTGAGCAATTAGCCAAACAACTTCCACAGTGATCACTCGATTGCTTGCGAATCAAGCACGGCGAAGGCATCAAACTTGCAAAATCAAGCCATGACGTACCAGTTTGCTTCTCAAGCTTGTCAAGAACGGGATACTTGGCGAGCTCCTGATTTTAGATTTTATACCGAATCAGCATTGCCAAATTCCAATCAACACATTATTGAGCAGCACACAGCGGCGGCGCATACCTTATCGAGCTTGGAAACAGCAGCAAAAGCTTGATCTTGATAGGACATTATAAAATATAGCACTTGAATAAAATAAAACAAGCAATTATTGCAAAAAACAAAACAGGAGGTTGGATGTGGGCTGTGACGAAAAGCGAGCCGATCAGAAAACGAGCACGCATTGCTTCCAACCAAACCCTACACCCTACACCCTACACCCTAAACTGCCTCAGGCCGCGTTGGTTTAAGTCTCGCACCGCCGTGGTACTTGTGTTGCAATATTGTTTCCGTAGAAACGCCTTCTGCAATTTTGGCACGAGTCGCAAAGACGTAAACAATCTTGCTTTTCGATATATCCTTATTTGTTCTTTGCGAGATTTTGTTTTGGTTAGACGGAAATAAAGCAAGCTATCGAAAAGGAAAAGAGGCCAACCGAAAACAGAGAAAGCTCAGGTTTTGCAGGGCTTCGGACCCGAGTTCTTCGTTTACTGGTGCTTCATTGCACCACGAACCTGCGATTTCTATTTTCAGATCGTTTTTGTACAGGCGAATGCAAAGTTTGATAACAAACTCACTTTTTCTGACGTTTGTCAGCCATTGATTTGAATTATATAATTACCTGCAGGCGCGCGTTTCATTTGATATGGAGCCTGATATTGCAGCTGTGGCAGCAGCTGTTCTTGGTGGCTCTGAGACTACGCAGCTTCACTCGGTGGTGCCGACTCAGACTTCTGGAATAATACAAACCATGACTCAGCCGCATTCAGAATCGATGCCTGGAGCATCATTGAACGTTCGAAAACGGCGAATTTCAGGAACAAGCGCTCTTACGACCGAAGACAGTGAACAAGAACTCAGATTGCTGGCACAAGAATATATTGACAAACCAATCGACGTGATTGCTGCAAAAGTTCGTGCGGAAGACAACGCAAACAGCCCACATTGGACTTTGGAGCGAAATCGGCAAGTGTTTGGCACGGTGTGGCTAATCAAAACGTGCCAGATCGCACCGCACCATGCCATTCCCCGGAATCGGATTTATGCTCGTTATGTTGAAATCTGTGCTCATTTTAAAATCAAGCCCATGAATCCAGCTGCATTTGGAAAGTTGGTAAAGCTTATGTTCCCGGATATCAAAACCCGCAGACTAGGTGTCAGGGGTCAGTCCAAATATCATTATTGCGGTATTAATTTTGTTGGTGAAAATCTTGTACCGGAAATAAAAATCCATGCGAATGATGATGGTTCACCTTCTGGGCACGAGAGAATGCAAACTCCAGATATTAACGATGAGGCTTTTGAGGCTGATTTGGAGTTGGTCACTTCCGGCAGAGATTCATCCCAGACTCCTGCTCAGCAATCGTTGCATGGCGATTCCGGAAATCAGGGAACAGGAACTTCATCAATCGAAAAAAATGATGCAACTAATTTAGAAAAGACCTTTTCTGGTGAATATTTTGATGAGTCGCTATCTACTCTTGATACATTTACAATTCCCTCGTTACGTTTCAACAATGACAACTTGATACCTTCGAGCCTAGATATCGATTCATTTTCCTTGCCTTCGATCGAGCCATTTGTGCCGGCAGGCACCGATTCTGACTCTGTGGCAATTCTTTTTGCATTATGCCGATCACATTATTCTTCGCTTTTGGAATCTATCCGGTTTATGCATCTTAAGCAGTTTCTCAACACGTTATCGTCATTTCATGGTACTCTAACTGTTCCTGTTCAAAGATTATTAAATATTCCTTCCATTTTGGTGTGGATACAACGGTGTGATTGGGTCACATACAAAGTAAATCTTTGTTTTTCTTTTATTTTTATTTTTTTTGTTTGAAAAACGTTACTAATTCTGTAATAGGAGATGATTAGGCTTCTGGCACCTCTGGCACTACAGGTAGTACCAGTTAATGTTATGACTGCACTTCGATCTTTATCTATGACGTTACCTCATAATATTGCTACTGCTTTCCGCTCTTTACCTGCTGATTTTGTTCATGCTAAGCTCAAGCCAGCATATACGTTTGCCAATCTGATTGGAAGACTGTTGAGAGTTAACGATACGGCAAACGCGGCTGCAAAAATTCTTGCTAATCCAGGAGAACGCCGATCTATGCTGCGTGACTGGGTAAACTTTGTTGATGCAAAGTCTTTAATACTGCGAGAGGCTCCCTGTTCAGGTCAGGTTGGATTGAAGATTTTAAATGAAGACGTGATCAATTTGCTTGTTGTTACTGACGAAGTTGATTTGACCGGCATTGTTCGACGTGAAGACTTTCAAGGAAAGACCGTGGAACTTGGAAATGGAACATTTGACGCCGGCAGAAATGATTCCAGTCCTTTGGTGAATAGGCGGAGAACTGGTAGAGAAGCAGCACAGCGCGATCAAAATGCAACGTCTCCTCCAGAAAACGAAAAGATTGCGAGTCATGAAAAAGAGGTCGAGGAAAATATGATAGAGCAATGGGCACAGTATCTTCAAAATCTGCCGCTTCAGTTTCCTGAGGCTTCGGCAAGAGTGTTCTTGCTTTATATGAATAGCGTTCTTACGGCTGCATTGCGGGAAATAACGCTCAATGGAGGAGAAGCATTTGGAGCATGGTGGATGGTGCGGTGTTGGATTGATGAATGGATGGCATGGGTTGCCGAACGTGGCGGGTTCATGTCAGATAATTTTGTGCCAAGCACGAATCCTGCTCGAGACAGCACGACCGCGAATATTTCAGCAGTAGGTGAACCTACGGACAAGTTAGACAATAATGATCTTGTTGGTGATATTGACGACCTTGACGTTGATGTTGATGTCGACGACCCGATCGTGATGGATTGAAAACAAATGTAAACGAAAAATTTTGGGGCAGGACGACACCGGTTCTTGTAACATTATTATTGTTAATATTTTTTTGTTTTGTTTTGTTTGTTTTTTTTTGCTGTAAAAAAATATTTTTACATTGTGTTTTATTGGTAAGGCGTATTTATTGGTTGTATTATTTAAATATTCTTGTTTGTATATAACAAAAAAATTATTTGCTCAATTTTGAGGATGTGAATTGAAAAGCGATAGGTTGATCGTCCACGTTTTCGTATCTGACGACCAAATTTTTTTAAATCCAAAAAAAAAAAATTTAAATATATTGTTGATTATTTGAGATGATCTAACATATAATTAAAAAAAAATAAAAAAAAAAACTGGTTTTTTTGTGGAGAGATTTTGATCTTTACTAAAACATCACGCTGCCGAATTATCTTTAGCGTGTTCCTGGACGCCACTCGATCGGTATATACACGCGGTATATTATATCAACAATAATATATTTTACTCGGCCAACTACTATTCGTTCCCTAAGCATCAAAATTTCATTATTACCATGCTGTCATTAATCAAGCAATTAAAGTACAAGTACTATGTTACGCTTCCTCTTTACATGCTCACGAAAACTGAGCGTCTTATTCTGAGTACGGGTCCCGTCCCATCGTTGTCGATAATTGTTTCCAGCTACTAACCCTTTGGTTTTTTTTAGATGTTTTTTTCTTTGTGTCTCTTGCCATGCTGTTTACTGCTTGCTACACATATTTTCCTGGTCATGTTAAGATTATTGCCCAGCGAGGTTATTATTATTATGCCGGCGTGAACGTGGTCGATCAGTCTTGATCATTCGGTCATTACTGTTTAATTTTTTTTTTAGATTAAAATTAGAACGTTTTTAAAGCTAGAAACTGATTGTTCATTTATATATGCTTGTACATTTTTTTTTAAGGGGCGCTGGCATTCGGGGGGTTTTTTTTTTTTTTTTGTTTTGATGGAGCAAAAGTTTCTGTGTTCTATCTGGAAACGGAAACGGACAAGATGTATATATATAACGGTTTATAAAGATTTTTGAGAGTTTAATGGATCAACATGGTTCATGTGCATAAGATCAATCTTCTGGCTGTTGAGTATACATCATGCCTGCACATAATATACTTTATAAATTGTGCTTATAATAATTAATGATTAAAAATTATTTACTTCCAAATAACGCCTTGTAACCTCACTCACCCGGTTCCCGCTTTTCTTCACCAACTTTTTTAATACTACAATTTGCCTTTTAATTTTTTCGACCTAAGTAAAAAAATGAAGAACCTTGGCAAAAAAAGACGTGCTCGAAATTGAATAGTCTATATCTAATTGGATTTGGTTTGTCAGGTTCGAACTTGACTGTTCTGATATTTCTTGAGGACCGTATTCATACCCGTACGATCTTGAAAGGCCAAAAGGTTGACACGCCAAATCATTCGAATCGTACCCGAGATCATTCCATTCGGTTTCTGTGGATATTGAGTATACTCGCCTGTGAACCTTGCCAGGTGACTTCTCCGGGGGTTTCCTTTTTTTTTGGTCGCGTAAATGATTAGATTGCAAAAAAAAAGCGGGCTTAAAACCTTGCGAACGTGTATCCGCAGATGACATGCCGGCCGGTGGAGTATTAGGCATGATCAACTTTGCATTCTCACTGACAGATGTCTTGAGAGTATCTATTGATGTTCCGGCGTGGCTGTTCCGAAGATCTTGTACATCCTGAAACGAAATCGCGCTTGATTCGTCACTGCTATTGTTGTCTAATATTTCATCTTCACTATCATCTGCGTTGAAGTAACTTGAAATTTCAGATTCCGGAGTTAGCAAGACTTGTCCAGTTTTCCTGTGCAAGGAAAAAAGTGATCCCAGCTCATTATTATTCGATTGGTTGGGTACAGATTTTGTACTTGCCGGCAACCATTTGTCGTCCTGAATTTCCCACTGTGCTGGAGATGTTTGATATGAAGAGCACTCATTTCTATTACAAACTATAAGTTGACATGCAGCCGATAGCTGACGTCTTAACAGTACAAGATTGTTCTTGTCACACCTAGCATAAAGTTAAACCGGGGATTTTTTTTAAAAAAAAACTTACAAAACTGAAACGACCCGCACTCACGATTCAATCTCGATCCTCCAGAACGATCCGGTTGTCGGAAGAGGTAATATTAATTGACAGTCTGAAACTGCCCAACATCTTAGTCTATTGTCCAATCAGAACTGCAACCAGGGAAGTTTTATTTAAAATGTATATATATATAAAAGCATACTTTTTTAATATTGGATGAACGACATCTCCACACTGTAAAAAAGTGCTATTGTGAGCCACGATTTTATATAGCCTTAACGGACCTAAAATTAAAAAAAAAAATTTGAAAATTTGTATATCAGCACACTAAAAACATGCAAATTTAAAAAAAAACAATACCTCTTGCAATCATTCGCTCGGTAGCGGACGACGGGCTGTTTGGCGGCGTGAGTGCCGGCATGACGTGCGAATGCATGCTCGCCCTTATTGAAAATTTCATGATCCTGGCTTGCAAGCATTCAAACAAAATTTCTGATGAAGATAATGATGATGATGATGATGCTTCTTGCATGTTGATCTTATGATTTTGATCATTTCGTTGCCATGATTTGCCCCTCGTAGATCGCAAACCGTAAAAAAACGGTGCCGATTGTTGCTTGGCAACGGTTTCAATTGGGTTCATGAAGAAATAAAAATAAAAATCAAAGCAATAAGGTCACAAGCACTAATCAATGTAAATTCGGAAAAATTCTTCTTTCGTCAAGTGTTGTTATTGCTAAAAGTCAGGGTCGTTGGTTCAATTAAAGAACATCACAAAAACTTAAACTCATCACTCGTCAAAACGCGGCTTCGCGTCGACGCGTTGCAATAATTTTACTATAATATTCAAACAAAAAAAATGTAAACACTAGTAAACTGCATTCATGAGCTGGAATTTTAAAAAAAAAATTGGCAAAATATTTGTAATCATAAAAATTAATAAGTTACATTTTTTTTATGTTTATAGGCATTCTAAATAAAGTTATTTTGTGCCTGCGTTGTAGCCGTGTCGAACTATGCCATTGAGATCATGATACTCATATTTTTTTACACAATTAAATTCACGGCATTAAAAATGAAACGGACCCAAGCAGGTTCAACCAGGCATGAAATGCATGTTATTTCAGTCACTTCCACGTCTGTCGTATCTATAAATTTCATACCTGTATATATATATATACATGCCATCGCGCATTATCCAGCGCAATCTTAAAAATTGTCAACGACTTCTTCTTCCACCGATTCGTTTAGCTCATCATGCGTGTTAACAACCAAATCTAATAAATGATCTGCATTATTAAATTCTACAATTTGTCCCTTGTAATTATTTGCCTTTTTAACATTGATAACGGTAAGCGAAGTATTAATCAGGCCTTCGAGTGATTCAGTTTTGACCTCGTCGCAAAGTTCAAATCCGCGATTCATCAACAATGCATGTGCCAATTGCGAAATGGCACCTAAGCAAACAATTACTCATGTCAAAATGTAAATCAATGCAAATTTACTAAACCATACATACCTCCGTGTGATACCACAATCACTCTTTTTAACTTGTTTGACTTGGCATGGGCAATGATTTCATCCCATGCTTTGAGTAATCTGGCCCGAAATATTTCCGGCAGTTCGCCAAACGTCTCCCAAGTCTGGCCTGTTTTTTTAAGCAAGCGGATGCATTCTGCTATGTTTATGCCTTCCAAAGTACTAAACGATCGTTCACGGAGCAGCTGGCTGAGTAATATTCGCTCTTGCGGCAACGTCCTCAACCAAGATTGCAGCGCGTTGTTTCTGGTTTGCTGGCACCTGTTTAAATCACTGGACCAAATTGCATCAAACTGGATATTTTTCAAAACCTTGCCTGCCGTCTGGGCTTGCAATATGCCTTGTTCGTTAAGGTCCGTGTCTATTGCAATAAAATCGTGGATTAGATTCACTTGGTTTCAAAGCAGCCTGTATAGATATATGTGAATCAATTATACCCAAGTGTCCCTGAACAATATGTTTCTTATTGGCGTCTGTCTGACCATGACGCATAATAAAGACTTGTATGACGTCTGGCAAGGTGTCCACATTGTCTGCTATTTGTTGAATGGTCATATTACTTATTTGACAAGCGCATGTTCAATAAAGCAGATAACATATAAATAATTGCCAATGCACACTATACGATTGTCTATTCTATCTAGTCCAATACCCTCTTTTAAATGTTGCAATGTTGTTGTTGTCGTAAGTAACTTTTAATAATTTATAACCCCTGTATTCGCGCCGAGTCATGTATATCACAAATAAATGATTGATATTTATCAAATCTACGTATCAACTCACTATACGTCCGCCATTTACCATGCTGGTTATATATTTTCTTTCATTATCCAACAATTAAAGTACTAATGTATTTATGTACAATGAATGCTTTTTATTTATCTACAGAAAAACATACTACCTATACATTTAATTGGCCGACGGTTTTTTAGCTGTAATGACAATCAGCATAATCCTCATTTAATATATATATATAAGGCTATCAAATAAAGACTTTCAACTTACTTCCGTACTTCGAACGAGACGTGGTCCGGTTAGGAACTCCGCCCATATCACGCGAGCCTGTCCATATATCAATTAGAAAACCCGGGGGGTACAAGATAAATTATTTTTTTTTAATCGTATCCACGCACCTCTAACAATATGATATTTCACACCGGGAAGATCCTGCGAACGACCTCCTCTGACTGACACGACCGAATGCTCCTGGATCTGAAGTTGCAAGTTTAGTTAGAAAAACCATACTCTTGAATTTTTGGAAATAATGCCCGACAAGAGCAAGCAAATAAAATAATAATAATAAGTGACAACTAACATTGTGACCTTCACCGGAAATGTAACCATACACAAACTTGCCGTTTGTCAGTTTCACCCTGGCAACTTTTCGCTGCGCCGAATTTGGCTTCTTTGGCTTCATGACAGCAACACGAACAACAACTCCCTTACGTTGCGGACATCTATCAAGATCTGGTGCTTCTGAAAATTTCACTGCTCTTCTCGGTTTCCGGCATCCATTAATGACCTGCCTAAGAGTCGCATTCGCAAACGGCGTGCTCGAAAACGACCTAACCGATGGCGCAAATTTGGGCACCACCCGGGACATCGTGAAAATTGGCATGACAGTAGTGGTTGCACATATCCGCCGCAATAAAAATGACATTATTCTTCTTTTCTTGTACTTTGAACTATTATTATTAAACCAATTGCGATCTAGTAGAGACAATATTGGATTGAATATTCAAAACGGTAGTTATTCGGTTTCAAAAATTGTATTCCCGAGAAGTAAAAAAATATTACCCGGATTTCCCCCTGCTAATTGAGAAGCGAACCCTTCTCTGCCCAACGTACAATATTGGTTTTTTCTATATATAATATATACTCTTTTAATACATTGATGCTGTTAAATAAACTGTGAGAAATACGTGATATCGAATGTCTTGCATGTGGATGGTCAGGCGATCTCTGAATTGTGGAATCTGGCGGTTTCAAAACAGCTGCAGCAGGGAACCGCGACGATGGATATTAACCCCCCAAGGCCGGAGGTTTTTATGGTCCAGTCCAATACGGCAAAATGAAATTAATCGGCGGGACTTATTATCAAGAGAACATTTTAAAAATGGAAGCATTAATGAGAAACTAACAAGATTATCATCATCATCACCTGCGGAGCTGGATCAGCAGGCTGAACCACAAGTATCCCCGCAAGGAGGCAATGACGGCAGCAGCACGGAATTCCTTGCTAACCTGCCATCGCAATTAGAAGCCCGGCGAAATCAGTTTTTGAAAAAAATCTCGCACAAGCTGGATGAAATTCAAACTTATATTTTCACTGCTGGCAAGACGTTAAATGATTTGACCGGATACTCGGATATCGAGAAACTGAAGAAAGCCATTGAACATCAAGGTAAAAAAAAAAAAAATTGATGAGACGTTTTTGTTAAATTTTCCATTTTATAGAACGCATAGTGTTTGATGCGCGTAAAGAAGTAAGAGATGCCAAGGAAGCATACGGTTCAGCAATTGCGAACAGGTCAGCATCACAACGTGAAGTAAACGAGCTTCTGCAACGCAAGCATGCATGGACTCCAGAAGATGTTGAACGGTTCACGGCGCTTTACAGATCAGATCATGCAAACGAGCAAGCAGAAGAGCAAGCACATGCTCGTCTCACGAAATCAGAGCACCTGGCGGATGACACGCAGGCGCAATTGGGCAGGGCAATTCTGGCCAGGTATCACGAAGAGCAAATCTGGTCTGACAAGATCAGACGCGCGTCCACATATGGCACGTGGTTTTTGATGGGATTTAACGTTTTGCTTTTCATTGTTGTGCAATTAGGACTTGAGCCATGGAAAAGAAGGCGGCTCGTGAGCTCGTTTGAGGAAAAAGTACATGACATGGTTGGCGAAGACAAGACGTTGTCGCCCAACGAGATTCAGGCATTAATAAGGTCCACAATTGCAGAGTTGGGATCCACCAGCGAACCGGTGCCGGCGCCGACGCCGATACCAGAGCCGAATGATGCCGCGAAAGTGATTGACGAGACTGCCATGCCGCAAGCCGAAACGGAAAGTTCTCAAACCCGGCGTAATTTATCAGTCACATCAGTAATTGATTTATGGAATGTCTTGAAGGACATCATATTCGGATTGGATCTCAACGGATCACATGTGCCCAACAATGCGCTTTATCAAACCACGCGGTCGGAGTTGAAGGTTTGGGCAGCGGCAAGTGCCATTGCTGGAGCAGCGTTGTCAGCCACCTTGGCTGCATTGCTAATGTCGTTATGATTTGACGACAAGCATTCGTTTTAATACTGCAGTAAGCGCATGGCATCTAGATGTACATAAACAATTATAGAATTTCGTCAATGTAGATGGAATCAATCAGTTTGCCCGTTTAGGCAAAAAGTTGCCAGCCGGAATGTTTAATTTAGATTTTCCTTGCTTGCCCCTGGAATTCGGCCTATCGGAAGAGGAGCCACAAGTATAAAGTTCAGTTATATGAAACTCTAATAGCAGTTTGCAATTTCATATACTTATGACTATTTGTATTATATATATATTAATCATTTTATTGATAAAGTAATATAATATATGTACAATAAATACACACATTTTTACATATATATATATATATATATAAAGCAAAGCACCGAAATCAACCATTCGCGGCTACAGTTTATGCCGCAGTGAACGCAACGACTTTTGCCTCTTCAGGATTAGCCTTGTCATACGCCACTGCCAGCTTATCTGAGCACTTTTCACCTTCCCCCTGGCCAAACGAAACTCCGTTTACTACCAGGCCAGCAGCAACAACCGGACAGTCTAACTGCAATTGAAGAAAAAAAAAAAGAATAAGGCCAGTCGCAATTGACGTCACGGCATTTCTTCGTATACTACATTATACGCTTCGTATTACTTTTACGGTTCCTGCAAGCTCTCTAGTTCCCGTTAAGTATTACCAAGGTGGGCATCTTCAACTTTGCCTATCCGCACCTTTTGCGTTCCTTGCAGCAAAAAAAAAAAAAATAAAAAGCCGAAAAAAAGGCTTTAAGCAACAGGTTTTATATATTTTTTTTTTGCTTTGCTTCTCATTTTGGTTCTCGCATTCAACTCTTGGACCGATTTCGAGAATCTGGCACTTCAAATTTTTTTTTTTTGATTGATCAATTGCACAATACATATATATAATCAATTTCACCTGCGGCCAACAAGAGAGGTTACGGAAAATTATACCTGCTTACGTTTTTGCAGTGTTTTCATCGATTCTTTCAGCTTATTATTGGAAACACGTCTGAACCGTAACCGGCAGTTCAATGTTTAACTACGGTTCCCACGTCTTTCATGCTCCCATCCAACATTTCATTTTTCTATTTCGTTTTCATTGTTTTAATTCAACTATATCGGAGCTGAGTTAAACTTGTCTTATCGAAAAAAAAAACCCTAGCGAAGAAGGTTTCACCGTATTCAGGTTCTATGGCCATATCAACTGCAGACCATTTAAGCGCGGAAGACGCCGCCGTGCTTTTATTAACTACCGGAATCGCAAAGGCATACGAACGGGTGGATTACATGATTGTTCGAAATTTTATCGGCGGCGCGTTGGTATCGATCGGCGGCATGATCACGTTGGTCGTCAGAGGTGGTTGCAACACGTTGTTTGAAACCAATCCTGCCATCGTGCAACTTCTTCTCGGCTTGGTTTTCCCCGTTGGACTTGTCATGTGTACCTTAACCGGTGGTGAATTATCTACCGGAAACGTTCTGTTTTTATCTATCGCGTTGCTTCAACGACGCGTTCCTTTTTGGCGGGCCATTTTCAGTTTTGCCGTGTCATTTTTGGCCAACCTGGCTGGTGCTCTTTTTTACTTAATCATTGCTCATTTCGGACGCGTGCTCTCGAACGAGCCGTATAAATCAGGCACGATCGCGTTTGCGGATGAAAAGGTGCTCGTGCCTGATGGCATCACCGTGTTTGTTCGCGCGATCGGTTGCAACTGGCTCATATGCATGGGCGTTTACATGGCGTTCCTGTCCCGCACGGTCGTATCCCGCGTGGTTAGCATTTGGATCCCAATCTTTACTTTTGTTGCCGTCGGGTTTGAAAATTCGGTGGCAAACATGTTTTTGATCCCGATCGGCATGATTAATGGGTCACAAATCTCGGTCGGATTGTTTGTGTGGAAATCACTCGTGCTGTCCACGTTGGGCAACATCGTCGGCGGCGGCGTGTTTGTAGGTATCACGTATTGGTACTTGTACATTCAAGGTCACGAAATCGCTGATAATGAGATCGATACCGGCAATCAACCGATCTTGCCCCTGTCCGTGCCTACGCATGAAAAGCCAAGCATGGAGGTCGACATCATGTCACACTCACCACAACTCTCACCTCAAGTATCACCACAACAATTGCAAACAAGTTTGAGCAGGTTAAGCCGGTCAAGTGATGCAAGTCGCAGGCTCGGCCCAACCTTGACACTCGAATCTCTCGTCAGCAGGGAACGACGACTTAACCCACACGTGAGCCGTGACCTGCCTGGATTAGATGATCTATCTGAGGAAGGATCAATGTCAAAATGAGTTTCATAAAACTTATAGAAATTAGTGCATTTTTTTTAATTGGATTGGTGTTTTGGTTCATAATAATTATTTGATTAAATTCACACTCTTTGCATGCATGGTGACTCAATACACAAACCGATATCAAGGTTTATGCTTACCTAGAAAATAGCTGAAAATAAACATCTTTGGTATACAGTGTTGTAAGAGCTGCTTTATCCTCCAATATCTCCAATGACATAACATATTATCCTCTAAACTATAGTTATAACATAAAACATAACATTCAACTTTACTTTCGTACTTCTTTTTTCTTATACTTCTTCTTTCTTTCATAAACTTTATCCACACACCAAACCCTTCTACACCTTATTTGTCACCAAACCCGCTTTCTTCTAAACACAAACTCTCAACATTCAGTAATTATATCGAAAAAGACTTCATGTATAGTTATATAACTATATACAAATAATACATAATCTAATATACGCCATGCACATTACTTGCAAACAAATTCGTTATGCTTTTTAATTATTTTATTTTTTTGTGTTTGTGTCCCAACCATGAACACGGCCCTAACTTTGACATTATTACAACCACCAAGAGTAAAAAAAAATATATATATAGTTTTACACGACAACGCCAGAGTTGGAAGCGATACGGGGCCACAGGTCAGCACATTCCTTTCCGACCGGTCCGGTGATGGCAGATCCCTTCATCTCACCCTTGGGGTTGACAATCACGCCGGCATTGTCCTCAAAGTACAAGTACACGCCGTCTTTTCTTCTCCATGGCTTGGATTGACGGATCACGATGGCTGGCATGACCTTCTTGCGGAGCTCGGGCTTACCCTTCTTGACGGTGGCCTGTAATTCCAAAAAAAAAAAAAAACAATCAGGACCGCATTTTCAACCAACCATATATATATAAACATACCATGACCATGTCACCGACACCAGCAGCTGGCAGACGGTTCAATCGAGCACCGACACCCTTAACAGAGATGATGTAAAGATTTCTGGCACCGGAGTTGTCGGCGCAGTTAAGGATTGCACCAACAGGAAGACCAAGCTATATAAAACCACGCCGGTTAGAACTCTGATAAAAATAAAATAAAATTTTGAAAGTATCATGTTTGCACGGCAACAAATCATTTCATAAACCGCATTTTTTTCCCCTTTCCATCATCCCGGGCCTCATCATTGGCAAAAACTTTTGAAATAAATGCTGGAACATGAAGAAGATGATAATGATGATAATAATGCAATATAAAACAATCAAAACTAAACAGGCAAAGCTTCTGACATACCGAAATCCTGTACTTGTTACCAGCGGAACCAGCTCCTAAACCAAACCCCAGTCAGTCAACCGTTGAAACGCTCTTCACAAGCAATCGATCGGGCAAGAATCTCAAGTTGATTGCACTTCAAATATAGACATACCAGCCTTAGACATTGTGAACTAGTTTGTTGTTGTTTTTTTTGGTTAAAAAGTTGTTGAGTTATGGACTGGGTTAGAATTTCGAGATTCCCGCAAAACCAAAAACTACCGCAGTGGCCATCGCAAACCCGCCGCGGTTCGTTCATTTGCTCGCGCGCCTTCGCTGGCCAACGCCCGCCTGGTTGTGACTGCGTTTTACCCTAAATCATCATGCAGGCATTTAGGGCTCAGCGCAACGTTGCTGCCCCTGAACCTTATTTCAAGCACAATCCAACTTATTTATTCACGACTATGTTACACGAAAACAACTAAGCAACACAAAAACAACAACACCAAAGCATGAATCTTACAGCCCCCCACTAGTTGGAGTCGCCGACCCGTCGGTCACGGGCTTGACCGAGGTGCGACCGCTCGCCGGCTTGGATGAAGAACCGTCGTCATCAGCAAAATCGTCATCCGCATCGAGCATGACCGCATCTGCGCCGTCATCGTTATAATTTCGAATGTCCCTGCGCTCGCCTTCGCCTTCGTCTTCACTATCCGATAACTCGCCATCTTTCTGAACATGCGAATCCCAAGCATCCTGAGTGCCGCCTCGAAGTTCCTTGCTTTCCTCCGTATCCTCATTAACTGGTTCGTCTTCAGGTGCGTCCCGCGGCACGTCAGTCATCTGCACGCTGGGGGCAAACTTCGTGCGCGACAAGTTCTCCAAAACCGTGGACCGAATGCGATCTAAATATTCCTTGCTGTTTGCGTTCTGCATGTTTGACGGTCGCACTTCAAGTTGATAATCCGGCCCGTAGTACTCGTAATAATCATTGTATGGAATCTCGGGACCGACGGCCTGCCCGACAAGCAATCCTGTCTCATACGCCCATGTCCTGGCAACATTTCGCATTGTGTAACCACCACCTCCCACCACGAGCGTCGGCAGCCCGAAGCTCTTCACAAAATTCACACAGTTGGCATGTCCTTGCATGCTTAAATTGAAGCAGCCCAATCGGTCTCCGGAAAGAGAATCACCACCGCATTGCAACACTACAGCACCGGGCCGGTACCACTCCATAATCGCAGTGATGACTGGCTCGAAAACTGACTTGTACGTAACGTCATCGATGCCGTCTCGCAACGGGAAATTGACCGCGTAATTCTTTCCCTTGCCGATACCGGTGTCTCGAAGTTCACCTGTGCCTGGGAAGTATTCACCATACTTATGGAAGCTGCAAGTCATCACACGGTCAGTCGTGTAAAATGCTTCTTCCACGCCGTCACCATGATGAACATCAATATCGATATATACAACGCGCGGGTGATAGCGCAATAGTTCGAGAATTCCAAGAACGATATCTGTTTACAATGTTAACAAGACAAACAAAAAAAAAAAAATTTCAAATCCTAACCACGTACCATTAACATAGCAAAACCCACTGGCTTCACTTTTCTTTGCGTGGTGAAGTCCACCAGCCCAATTAATTGCAATGTCACATTTGCCTCTATTAAGTCGTGCCGCTCCCTCTGAACCTTGGTTAGCAAAAATAACAAATTGTCTACTCCGCAAGGAGAAGAAAAAAAAAAAAAAAATTAAATCGCATACCCATGCTGCCGCCACCGCTGATACTACAGAATTCGAATAACCCGTCAAACACGGGGCAATCATCTCCAACATTAAATTTAACCTGTTCCTTGGCAAACATGTCCATATTATCTGGCGTGATCCTGGATAAAAAATCAACATATTCGTCGGTATGAAACTGGCACATTTCGTTTTTGGTGGCTGGCTTCGCACGCTAGGTTAAACTAGTTAGCAAAACGTGTTGCCAAAAAAAAAAAAAAAAAAAAAAAAAAATTGAACAAACTTGTTTTGTCGACTTACATAAATTTCCATCTTTTTGTAAAGTCCATAATTCATAATTAAGCTATGGGCCATCCTTATGCGATGAGGCTTCATAGGATGTCCAGCTCCGTAAGCATAATTACCAACATCAGCTGCAATGTGTTAGATAACCCACACAAAAGAATCACAACTTGCACAAGAATTGATAGACATGCTACTTACAGTCATAAAAATATGCAACACCTGTTCAATAAAAATGTTAGCCGAACACGATTCGCAAACAAATAATCAAGAATCACTAACGTTGCTTTTGTGATGGAAACGTAACAGGATCCAACGGTGCCGCAGGGTAAGCCATGTTTTAATATGGCTTTCTGTCGTGACTTTTGATATATCAAACAGCAAAACTTCTCTATCCTTTTATATTATTTCGAGCTGGGAGCCGTTCGGCACAACTGAAGCAACCCCAAGGCAACGTTAGCATGGGACTTCCAAACCAGGACACGATTTTTTTTAAATCGGGTCATGTATATGGTTATAATTAAACAACGTACCTTCAGATCTCGTGCAAAAGAGAAGATTGAGAAATTATCCCCACGAGCTCCAGCTGGTTGGCAATGAGTGCTTGTATCGATTGTTCGGTTCGTTAACAACATGGAAAAGGGCAAAACTGGGCAGAAATCAAAGCTCCCCAGTAAAGAATAATTTACCCGGCTTTAGCGTTTTAGGTTTCTTTAGCCTGAGCCGCACCGCGCACGTTAATCAGCAATTTGTAATGCAAAAATTGTTGATTTTATTTTTAAACATAATTCATATTAATGCAAGTGTCATTCATCCAATCTTTATTTATTCACGCCTGACTTCAAACTTAAAAGTTGGTGTTCCAAATCATTAATCTTCTTTTCGTAAAATTTTTTGTTTTCGTTAGTCTCTTGTTCGGTAGTCTTGAGACGCATTTCCAATCTTGCCACGATCTCTTTCAAATCATCATCTTCCTCAATGTTTAAAATCTTATCCTTATCATCCTTGGCATACACTCCCAAGATCTTGTGCTGCAGGTCGGAATATTTCTTCTTGACTTCATCAACCTCTTGAGCAATCTCAATCGTGTCCTTAAGCTTGCGTCCCAAAAGCTCAATCTCCGCTTCTTTATCAATAAATCCTTGCTTGAGCAACTCCACTTCTCGCCGAGAACCTTTTAACGCGCCGCGGACGGATTCTTCTTCAATCTTCCACTGTTCTCGCTCTGCTCGAAGGTCTTTGTTTTTTTGCAACAATTGATTGGAATACTTCATTTTGTCAGCCATGCGGATCGTGTTCTGATTGTGAAGATACTTATTGTCATCTTGCAATCGATTGATCTTCACTTGAAGCATTCGGTTAGACAAAACCAAGCCCTGCGTGTTTGCATGATCCCTTTCAAGCATAGAATACTGATTCTTAAGCCGACGGAAATTACGAAGCCTAAGTTGTTTAAGATATCGCTCAAAGTTAAGCTCATTCCGAAGCGCCAAAACTTGTCGTTGCAAGTAAGACGGGTGGTGGTCATGTGCCATGCTCACAACCGAACCTCGTACTGAAGACGCACCCGAACCCGTCACGGAATGAGGAAGTGCATGTGTTTGCTGCAACTGCAAAAAAGATACCGGACTTCGCGGATTATTGGTCCGGGAAACGATTTGGCCACCAACTGGGTAAGCCTGAGATGCTGCGGCACCAGACATTTTAGGTGACAGCGGTGTAGACTTTAACGAATTTTTCCTGCTAGATTCTGCCTCACTTATAGAATCTCTTGACCTTGTTCTCGTAACCGGCGAAATTATTGCATCATTAGATTCAACCGATGACGGTAATGGATGAATGGTTTCTGTTATGGAAGTTTGAAGCATTCGTGCGGACAAGGGCGAACTTGCTGAACTTTCATTAAAACCTCGATGCAACCCAGTTTGGCCGCTGTTAATATCCTTATGCTGTGCTAAAATATTCTCAATATCAGAAAACTGCTTGTTCGAATGAGAGCTGATCACCGAAGTGGCAAGCGCAGGAGTGAACGCTTTTAACGGAGGACTCGTGATCACGTTCGGACTAACGATGCGCTTCAAAGTTGGAGATCCCGGTGCCCTGATCGGTGGCGCAGGCGTGTGACTGCTCACCGCAGACAGACGCACGATCGCGTTCGGATCAACATCTGTTGTCGATAGGGAAGTAGTAGTCGAACCTCTTGCCGAACGTGAAGGTTCTTGTCGTGCGATTGGATCATCTGATGGAAAAAGAAAGCTGTCGTCCGGAATGTCATCCAACCTAACTTCTTCCGCCGCTGGTGATACTTTTTGCGGAGTAGAACTCGCGTCCGGGTCTTTATCACCACCATCATGATCATTATCAAGAGACAAATAAGAAGGTTGCTTTTCGAAAGCTTCAAGTTGATCTTGAATTCCTCGGAAAATAATCGATGGTTCTTCCAATTCTGGCATTTCCAAGTTCTTAGTGTCAAGCATGATGCACGACGCGGCAACATCTTCTGCCGTGCCTGCAACGTCCCACCTTGCCCGATCGGACACTTCAGTTTCAAACGTATACCGGAAAAAATTAGAATGTAACAAATGCCGTTTTGCCAAGTTTTGAGACTTTAGTGCGATATCATTAACATTGAATCTGATGTAATCCTTCATGTTCACATCCCGCATATCGAAATATCTTTTCGGGCTAGTAAGAAATGTAAGGAAATGAATAGGATAAAGCCCATACGTGAACGTATAAAATTTTGAATAATTTACGCTTCTTGCTTGGCCACTTGTTTCTTCTGTATAATAAGTTAGAAAAAAAAAAAAAAAAGCTTGTCAAGCACAAGTGTGCTGGGTACTAACCCAAAATATCCCACTCAAAATTTTTGTTATTTTCTCGCTGTTTATACACTGCTGATCTGGAAACTTTTGAACTGTCTGCGGCATCACCACCGGTTTCAGTAGCATCATAATAGTAGTACCCTCCATACAAAATTCCACCGCTTGAACTGCTCGAACTGTCTGGTGACACGTTGTCTGTTTGATCATCTTTGTCACCATCGCGATCCTCGTTCGGCGTCTTGGCGTAGATGTCATCCCAATACAAAAGCCTGGCATAAATGGCAAAGACTACTGGCAATTGTGGTCCGAGAACACTGCAAATGTGAGGCAAAAGCATGACAAACACGGTGCCAGCAATGTTAATGCCCATGGAAGATTTATCATAAAGAAGACATTTGTATAAATGCTTGACAAGCAATGAGCCATGAGTCTCAAACAAATGTGGCGGTTGTGCTTGAATGAACGTGGCAAGGAAGCTCAAAACGGCGATTCGATGTTCCTTCTTGACAAAATATGCATCAAGATTGTTAAACAACGCACGTGGCCTGCGTTCACCAAACGATCTTAACAATTTTTCAGAATTGCGAACTGAAGCCGCTTCTCGAGCAGCAGCACCATCAACATCTTGTGACTGCTGCAATTCGTTTTCGTCATGCACAATTCGTTTAAGCCCGACATATACCTTGATTAATAAATTAGCCACGTATGCCGAAAGCTCTTCTCGAACGTTCAAGTTTGATTCGTCATCCGCATCGTATACTAAAATGCCAAACAAGAACGCTCTTGAATCCTCAACCAGCAATCGTGACAGCCCGGCAGAGTCAAGTGCCGAATGAAGAAAAATGTCGATCCAATATTTAATTCCTTCCTTGTAAAAAAATAATTGACCTTCCAATTGTATTAAAGCTTGCAGAAACAGGATTCCTGACGTGGAGTCTGGCGTTATCACGTTGTTACGGAAAATATGTACCAATTCCTCATGCAATCTCTGGGTATCACCAATGTCCAATTTTGAATGTCGCTTGACATATCCAGATATGTGATCGTAAACCGTACCGGGTAGTTCTGGTCGCTCAACGCCAAGTGGCTTGAGAGAATTGCTCGAAAGCAAGGTCGTTAATGATTTCGATAAATCACGTAATGACCTAACAATATGTTAGCAACCATGTGAGCTTTTTTTTTTTTTTGTTCAAAAACACAACGATTCATAAAAACGTGGCATAAAATAAAAAAAAAAAAGCTTTATAGAACTACAACATTTTGTAAAAGAAAGTACATTTCTACTTACCCAGACATGTTCTTATGAATGCAATCATCAACGTGGGTCGGCAAATGAAACGTTGGAGAATTGTGACGCAAAAAAAAAAACCTTGTCGTATTATCAAACTTATTTCATTGTATCAAGTACTCTTGAAAAATTTAATGTTTAAAATATTTGTGAATACTAAAATCCAAGCCGAAAAATCACGTTGCTTTTGATTTAATTCAGATTTGGTTATTTGTATTTCGAGATTCCAAATCTCGAACCTGATTGAGTCAACCCGCCGAGCTTTGTGATTCGGCCTGTATTTTGTTGTGATTCAAACGTGACTTGAAATTCCGGTTTGCAAACGCGTCTTGTGCGCGCATGCGCGTCAGCTCGTGTTTTTATTTCTTTGTATCTATTCCCGAGAGGTTCGTTTTAACAATAACGGCAGGCTTATAATATTTCAAATAAAAACAACAATATGTCTTACAACAGCGGATACGATAATTCTTCATATGGAGGATACGGAAACGGTGGAGGCGGTGGTGGTGGTTATGGAGGAAGTTACGGAGGAGGCTATGGAGGAGGAGGAGGAGGAGGAGGAGGAGGAGGCGGTGGTGGTGGATACGGAGGCGACGGATATGGAGGCGGCAATGGCGGTGGTTATATCAACCGCGACTTTGGTGATCGAAATAATAGCAGCGGCAAAAAATTTGGATCGCAAGGAAACGGGGACCGAGTGAGTAGCATCAACTTATGAGCAAATAAAGACCCCCCCCCCCCCCCCAAAAAAAAAAAAAAAGGAATCACAGTGACTAATTTTGAGCAGATTGTGCCTGAGGGTCAAACCAGGTTGCGACCGGTAACGATCAAGCAAGCTAACGAAGCGTCACAAGTTCATCCCGATGCCGAGTTCATTATCGATGGCACTGAAGTCGCAAACGTATGATGTTTGAATTATTTTTTTATTTTTTTTATATGTTTGTGGTATGCTAACTAATGCATGATGTATGTAGATAACGTTTGTTGGCATTATTCGAAACGCGTCAGTTCAAGCCACAAATACATCGTATCGAATCGAAGATGGCACCGGAAGTTGTGATATTCGCAAGTTTACGTCTGCCACTCAAGTTCCGGGTGAAGATGCAAACGACAGGTAAGATATATATATATATATATATGCATATATATGCATATTAACCAAGATGTTTTAGTCTACAAGTGGGTAAATACGTCAGAGTGATTGCCGAAATTAAGGCATCAATTGGCAAGCGAAGTATCCAGTGCCACTTCATTCGACCCGTGGTCGACTACAATGAAGTAATTTATGCCCAACTGGAAGCACTTGCCGTGCATCTAAACATAGACCGCACTGGTGATGGCAACGGGAAGAGCGCAGGAACCACGACGTCGGGCATGGCAGGCAGCATCGACGGTTCAGACCGATTCGGTGCCAAGGCGTACGAGCATGAGGGACTGACCGCATTGCAAATGAAAGTTTTGGAAGTCATTCATGAATCGTCAGATGAGAAATACAACGAAGGCATTAATATTGCCAAAATCGCTCAGCTGGCCAGAGTGGATCAAGGCATGGCCAGTCGAGTGTGCGAAGAACTTTGCGATGAAGGGCTTCTGTACACCACGGTCGATTTTGAGCATTACAAGTTAACACGATCGGATTAGCGAAATCAATAATGAAGGTAATAATAATGACAATGTAAATAAGTAAAAAATGGCAAACCGTTCATTGACAGATCACTCAATACAATATTATGATGCCATGTGACGAAAACAGGCCAAACGATTGCAAGACCCGGCGATTGATTACGTTTTTGACGTCCATCAAGGCGCGTTTCAAGCGTGCGATACAACAACAACAACAACAACAACAACAACAACGTGCTTTTGCTTACTACCCCTTAGCAATGGGTTTTTTTTTGTAATTGCATCAGAGGCCGCCTTGCTTGTGATTTTTCATCAAATTTGGCAAGCCCCTGCAAAAATCACGCGCGAATTGCTTGGTGAGCAACAAATTAATTAATTCGTTGCTTGATTAATAATTACTGGCGATGACACCATGGCGGGTTTATTGGCAGTGACCAAAACATTATAAAAAGACACCTGCGATTCCCTCCCTTTTTGTATTGAGTTTATAATTCAATTACGTTAATCAATCCTTTTACTTTTGATTAAAAAAATCTATTAGTTCATAAATGTCTACTATTAAGGAATCAATTGTGTCCAACGACGGGACCGTGGTCTCATCTAAGCTCGCGGATGTTCCCAAGCCGTTAGTATTCCTCTGCGTCTTGTTGCCATTGTTTATATTATGTATAGACTACTAACAATTTTTTTATTTTTAGAACTCCCAATGACCGCCAGGTTCTGATCAAGGTCGTGGTTTCGGGTTCAAATCCAAAGGATTGGAAGTATCCTTTTTTCAACAAACACCCGCACAACTCTGGCGATGACATTGCCGGAATTGTCGAATCAGTTGGTTCCAAAGTTGTGGACTTTAAGAAAGGTGACCGTGTTGCTGCGTACCACGAAATTGGTGCCGCGCATGGCTCTTTTGCCGAATATGCCATTGCTGAAGATTACACCACGTTTCACATTCCCGAAGCAGTTTCGTTCGAGGAAGCTTCCACGATCCCGTTGGCTGCCCTGACTGCCGGATTCGCCTTGTTTGATTCATTACAATTACCTGCTCCTTGGAACAAGCCACCGGCCGAACCTGAACCATTATTGATTTACGGAGCCAGCACGAGTGTGGGCGCGTTCGCGGTCAAGCTTGCCAAGCTTGCCGGCATCGGACCCATCATTGGTGTTGCTGGTGCGTCCAGTGAATTTGCCAAAAATATTGGCGTTGATTACTTGGTTGATTACCGAACCAGCAAAGATATTGCTGCCGAGATCAGGTCTCATTTAAAGCCGGGCCAAAAGCTCAGGTACGCGTTCGATGGATTTTCTGAGCAGGGCTCGACCTTGGCCGTCATCAAGGCGCTCGAACCTGGCTTGGATAGCAAGGTTGCGCTAATCTTGCCCGCCGAGGAAGGAGTTGACAAGACCAAGACCACGGTTATTCAAACCTTGGTTGCTCACTCGCACGGCAAGAATGAATACCAGCATAACTTTGCATATGTGTTGTCACGGCTATTCCAGAAATGGCTTGTTGAAGGCAAATTCAAGGGCCACCCGTTCACGGTTGTTGAAGGCGGATTGGCAGGCGTTGGCAAGGCGCTGCAAGACCTTAAGGACGGCAAGGCTAGAGCGACCAAGTATGTCTTCAAAATTGCTGATACTCCGGGCTTGTAGTCTCCTTTCTTTTTTTTTTTTTTCGTTTGTCTTTAGGAGAGGGGTGTTTGTTTTTTTATGAAACGGTAGGCAATGTGTTAGTTAAGATAATATGAGTTAAATCACCATTTTCTTTTTTCTGTATTTTTTGAAAACTGAAAACTGAAAACACCAAAAACACCTTTTAAATACAAAAAAAAATGAAGATGAAAAATTGATCATCACCAGGCAAATCTTAATTGTGCGGGAGTGAAAACAGGAGGCTTCCAGATTAACTTTGAGGGATCAATCTTGCGACGACGTTTGGTTTTTAATTTCTCATAATGTTCCATCACGCCATTGGTTAGGCAAATAATATGTTGACCTTTGTAATATTTTAACATGTTCAAGTTTTGCAACGTATGCAAAACATCGGTCGTAGTCATGGCCGTCATGTTTGCAATCTCATCAATCGTGGTCTCGCGCAATTCTTTTTCTTCATCTGCAAGTAATTCAATAACCGTGTCGGCCCAAAACGCGCGATATGATAACAAGCCAAGATCTGACAATGGCTTTTCGGGAGACCCGAGTTTGCCTTCCTTTTTGGAAAGCTCGTATGAAAATGCAATGAGCAATTTGCCATAGCCATGACGTTGATATTGGGGCAAGGTAAGAATGCAAGCAACGTTGTATTGCTCCGCTGATTCTTTTTCCTTGGAAAAATATCCAATTAGATGATGACCAAGCTCGTCACGAACGGTCATGCAATAAAATAAAAACGGATCAACATCGTAATACAAGGTCTTGTGATCCAAAAATAACTTGGAAAGCAAGCACAAGTTTCGACACCACGTCCGTTGCCTTCTGCCATCGATTTCAAAAAATGAAACACTTTGGTCCCGATAGATTTCGTTTCCGGGCGGATGTTGCAAATGACATTTAACTCGATGACGTTGGAAAGGCTTTACCGATCCGAAATACGATAGGCAAAACTCACACACGTACATGCAATCTTCTTCTGTGAGTTCGATCGGGTAAGGTGAAAAATACCAAGGCTCAACTTCGTGCTTGCCGACCTGAACCTTCATAAAGTTTCTCACCCTGGCGATTTCGTGATGACTTTGCGTCATTGAACCCGACGTGCGCAGTTTCTCAATCTCTTCCTCTCGAGAAAAATTCTCAGGCTCGCCATCGACGGTTTCTGGAACCACGGAATCAAGATCCATCATTTCGCCATCTTTTTCGTCTGCAGGCGTGGCCGACTGTGACGTGAGCGCAGAAGCCGCAACTGCGCTGGCAGCTGCCACGCCATCGAGAAAACGTCCATTCACGTCATTCTTGGATTGCTGGCTTTCGTCCACAACAGGCACAATGTTGTTTTCTTTTCCCCTCGCGCGCTGCTGCTGAGCTTTTGCGGCTTTTGAATTTTTGGGCGCCGGCCGGGACCGCTTGTTTTTTTTGTTGCTGGACAATGGCTGCTTGTCCTTAGAATTCTTTGATGCCGGACCCGAACCCGGAGGCTTCCTGGGCTTTTCTGGTCTTGGCCATTCGACCGGCCGCGTTAAATCAAGACGAGTCGAAGGAACCCATTCATCGAGACGCTATACAACGAACGAGTCAGTAAATCCATATGTTATATTGCGGGGTGGCCGATAAGCCAGGCTGCGACCGGGTAACCCATCGCCACGGCGGCCACGGCTTCCGCAATCACACACAAAACACTCAATCAAGCCTTGGTCTTGGTCAACACAATGGCAGCCAGAGTTGATAATTTTAACCAATAATTAATTACCTTGTTAAATTCCGTATAATGCACATAGAAATAAGGCTCAGACTTTTTCGACACCAAACTCAACAATTCTGCGTGCCGAAGTTCTCCGTCCTTTGAAACCCAAACTTTGCATCCGACCCGCAGCTGACCAATGGTGGCGATCGACGTTGGCGGTGGCGACGCGCTGGCGACCGACACCGTGCCGGAACCTGGAGCCGAAGAAGCCACGACGGCCGTGCCCGGTAGCACTGGCAGCGGGGTTGTCTGATGCGACACAGGCGAGGTCTGGGAAGACATCCTCAGGGCGCGTCTTGTCGTCGCTGGACCTTTCTCTTTTTTTTTTTTTTTTTTCTCTTGCTGATTCTGGTTTGGTTCGGGTTCTTCTCAAAAGTTGTCGTTGAGATGAGAAAATTTTGCAGCGCTTTTTGGCGCTTTTTGTTTTGTTTTGGGGCAATTCGTACAGGGGGCATAACCGTAGCATGGTTGAGTGCTGCAAACACAGCATGTTACCCGGCCCGGATCACATTAATGTCATGTTCATCAGAGCGATAAGGCCCTGTAATAACCGGCAAAAGCAATAGTATCAATTGCTCGGAAAACAAAAAAAATAACTGCCTAATGTTGTGAATCAGACATTGTACCAAACCAATGTCAGATTTGCATGTCTTGCCCGATAGCGAGCTTGCCGAGGAGTTGCGAATCGTGGATTCGTTCGAACGATTCAAAACGATCAGGTCTGCTCCTGTTCGACAGCACCTGTGAGTCGAGTTTCCTCTGTTTTAATCATGTAGTAGTCAAATTGTAATGCTTATAAAATCCTGCCAGGTTAAACGCGCTTTTTGCCAACTTGCTGCCGTCAGATATATGGCACCTGACCAATCTCCTTGGCGAAAGGCAATTGTTTGTCGACGTTATCGGCTTGCTGCCTTCTGAACTTTTAATCATTGTTTTATCTTCTTGCTCGGCTCGCGAGGTTTTGTCATGGCGAAGGGTTAGCAAACGATGGAACCAGCGTCTTAGTGAAGAGTTTATATGCAGCCAACTGCTCAGACAGGAGTTTAAAGACGAAGTACCGTCGCAGCGACCACAGGATGCAGTCTTGAGTTCAAAGTCGGATCAATTGCAGCAATGCACGTTTAGAAGTATTGCAATCAAGCAATCAACCAGGCTTGGCACGCGCAAGGAACTGTCTGACTTAAGGCCACAGGCAATCGCATACTGGGGTGGCAGGCTCGTTGTGTCCGGCGTCATGCTGGGTTCTGAATTGAAGCATACCATGTTGTACGAATTATTTTCCGATAAGCGGTGGATTCTTCAAAAAAGCAGGGAGAGCTGGTACAACCTGACGTGCTCGGAGACCATCTGCGGCGGAGTCACGTCATTGGGCAAGTGCAAGATCTGGAACCTGCGAGATCCAACCACGTGCCAGGAACGACAGTTGCTGTCTTCCAACACGCGCGAGATTGCGTCGTCGAAGAACATCGTGGCCGTGATCACGATGGATACGGACATCATGGTTTGGCATACCGAAACAAACGACGAATTATCAACCAGTGATGTCACGGCGTACATGCGCCACCATGGCCTAACACTGTATCATGTCGGGCTTCATGCTGATAGGGAATTAATAATCTTGTTGGCATCCAAATCGATCAAGAACGATGTTGAATCTCAATTACTAATTTTCGATTTTGATCAAAACCTGGTGTTTCGAACCGAATTGCAATTCGCTATTGACACAAGGCTTTACCGGCCGTTGCAACCCGACCTGATGTACGTTACATGTTCAGGCATTCGCATGTTGACCAAGATTGATTTGAAATCGTTTACAATCTCAAAATTTGGCGGGTTTGTAACTTCGGGCGAGTCCCTAATCGGCGTGCCGTTTCGGGATTCGGTTTTTTTGTTAGAAGGATCGTACCTGACCCGGTTAACCGTGACGTCGTATAGCAGTGCGGAATCAAAATGGTCTTATTATGGAATCTTGTTTTCGTTAGATCAAACTTCCAAGATGTTTGATTTGCAAGGTGATGGGCACTACGTTTGCGCACGCATGGATAACGGCGTCCTCGTGTTTTCGTTTAACTTGTATGACTACCTTGTGGGTGGCAAAAACAGCGGAGTGATTGATTATTGAAATTACTTGTTTTTGAAACCGCTAGACTAATAACCAATAACCAATACATAAAATCAAAAGTTGCAACGTATATTATTCCCTCATGTAGGCTTGATCGCGGTCGCTGCACAAGCCAAAGTCGATGCCATATTAAACCGTGGATGACTAAGCGGAATGGTTCAATATAGGCTGAAACTAAGAGCTGGCAAGTCGACAGTTGTTGGTCGACCACTTTTGTGATCAAAACGACTGAGCAAAACCAAAAAACCAAGCTAGTCCGATGACCCACATGCGAAGCTGTAAAGCAGAACCGTAGATAGATGTCGACAGGGCCTGGGATTGGTGCCGACAATTAAAGCCTGATGGTCGTCATGATAGCATGCATTCTTCCCTGACTTTGACAGGTACAATCAACTAAATCAATCAACCCGTCTCGCGACAACAGCATGTGCTCAACTAGTTAAACATTAATTGCAAATACCAATTGGCTGGCAATCGGCCTTCATTTTCTTGCTTGTTTTTCCACCGGTCTGCATCCCGTCTGCAATATCCATTGTCTACGCTGCAGTTGGTGGAGATACGGAGAACAACGCACTTAGCGCGCCCCCCGCCCGCCCCACTTGAGTTTCGTGGCCCTTCGAACAACCGCACTGCACTCCCTCATCCTCTTTTCTCTTTCTTCTGCCGTCTTCCTTTTCTCTCTTTTAGATATACACCCGTACACATTAACATTAAATGGCAGATACTACAGACCACAAACCCGCCGTGGTCGAGGCTCAAGCTGGCGGGCCCGAGCAAAAGAAGGACAAGCTGATTGACGTCTACGTCCGGCTCAACGACGATGCCGAGAAGGATTACTGCTTCTGCCTGCCTCGGGATGAACCCGTGTCCGCGTTGTTCAACATCTTTGACACCTTGCCATTAGTACTCTCGCCCACTTTTTTTTATCGTCGCCGGCCGGTCGGGTTTCATTTATCTTCTTCGCCAGGGTTCGTGACCACGGAAGGTGCACTGTTGTTTCATCACAAGGGCAAGCAGCCACCAATCGCCGACAACTCACGCACAATCGGTCAATTGGCTCGCGAAGGCCAGTTGTTTATCCCCATTTTTAAGCCAAACCGCGCCCGCTGGCTCGCGGTCGTGACCGTGTTACTTGTTTGGCTCTATACTGATCTGCCTGACTGGGCAACCCCAACACCGGGCATTTCCCTGTTTCACTTATCCGCAAAAGCTTACGATCATTTTTTCGCTGACGACACCGGTTCGGCATCAATCGGCACCACCGGAACTGATCAAACCGAACAATCAACCGACGGCGTGATCGACGTTGTCTTTTTCCTCTTCCACGTGATCAAAGTGGCTGTGATCTTTTTGATTTTTTTCCTTGGTGGTTACAATCCGTCATCGCTGAACCCGTTTAGTGAAACCGCGGATGTCACGCCGGAAGGATTACGGTCGATCGGTTGGACCGGTGCCAGGCGAATCACGCCCGACGAATGGCGTGAGGAGAACCGGACGCGCAAGATTGAAGAAGCCGGTGGCGCGGTCAAGGCTTATGAACAAGGCATCTTGCTCAAGCTTACCACCGCTGGCGTTTTTTTGCAGCCTGGCGAAGGATGGGACACGCCAGCTGATTGGAAACCATCACCATCGCCAGCGGTCGCGCACGAACCCGAGTTGATCGATTCGCCTGCCACCACGACGATCGCGGTCGAGCAAACCGAGACCGTGATCCAGGAAGGCGGTGAAACGATCATTACCGAATCCACTCAAGTAATCAGTGACTCGACCACGCCTTCCACCTATCCTGCTGACGAATTTGCAAATATCGATATCGAATCCGTATTTTGGAAATTGGGACCAGATTATGAACAACAATTAGGTCAAGCCCGGCGGGCAGAAATTTCTCGTCGCATGAAACTTGGTGACACGGTGGCGGTTGCGTTAAAGGATTGGAGACGGGTTGGACCGTTAGTCGCCAGTCCTGAAGTCAGTCAGAAATACGAATTGAGGAAAAAGTTAGATTATCGACCGGACTTATATTCGAAAAAATCTCAATGAATACGCCCAAAAAAAAAAAAAAAAAAAAAAAAATCCGAACAATTTTGATCAATGAATAATTACATCAATAACTACTATCAGTTTACTCTTTATTTTATTTTATTTTATTACTTGTATTATTGGCATTAGTGTATAATCATCTCGTTGTAATTCTTTCTCTTCCAACAAAGAAAAAAAATAATAAAATATTAAACAAAGGTTACATCCGAAATTGATAACTCCAATCCCCTTTAAACAATGTACTAGATATATATAACTATATATATACATACTATATCGTATCTAATTTAAAGTCCGAGGCAATCGATTCTCGCCTGGCTGCCATGGCTGACCCACGTGTTGTCTCATTAGGTCATAAATCCATTGCCCGTTCGGGTTTAAATCATGACCGGCAGCTAATTCGTTAAACATAAACAACCAAGCCAAGCAATTTCCGACCGTGCCAACTTCATCGCTAACCGATGACCTTGCATATTTTGCCATGCCATCAAGTAAATTCTTATCAAACAATAATTTGTTTAATATTAACGCAACCATGTCCGTGTCACCAACTTCAACCAAAAATCCGTTTTTACCATGCTGAACCTGTAACGGGATTCCGCCGGCTCGATATGCCACAACTGGCTTGCCCTTATGAATTGCTTCCGAAACCTTGACTTCGAATCCTTCCCTGTAAGACAGTTGCAGTACCACTGAAGCATTCGACAAAATACAATTAAGAACTTGAACTCCGTTAGCATCTAAACAATTTTTTTTTTTTTTTTTTTTGGGTTTCAAAACCTACGTTGATCACTAGGTCCCAGTCTAATGACAATAATGTCACTAGAAATAGTGTCATACTCTGGCAATGAAATCGTTTGCATGGTCTGGTCATAAACCATGGTGCCATCCGGATCATCAACCGCACCGTGCCCGGCAATGACTAATTGAGGAATCTTGCGCAGCGGCAGGTCCTCATCCATGAGCATGCGCAATTTGCGATATGATTCCAAAACATCGGGAATGCCCTTGCTGGGGTCAAACCGGGCAATCTGACAAACGTACGGCCGCATGGGGAAAACAAGCTTGCCGGCCTTGATTTCATCACATGCCTTTTTAAACTCGCTAATGTAATATACCGTGTCCCATTGTCCGAGATTTTTGTTTAGGCCGTCAAGCCAATCAGTAGACGCGCCCATGAGTCCGACCTTGTTGATGTCAACTGTTTCTGGAATGAACCCGCGTACCGGGTGAGAAATAAACACTTCGGCATCCTTAATGCCAGATTGCCAAAGGTAATCCCATACTTCTTGTTGCGGTGAGCTTTTAAGTTTAATCAAATCAGATCGAATTTCTATATGTGACCGATAAATAACTCTCACACCAGCCTGCCTGGCCTTGGGGATAATTCCCACCATTTGCGGATCATCCACAACGGCAATGTCAACGCCCGGTGGTTTGTTCGCATTCAACGGCCCAGTTTCCCAATATTTTTGATAATTATTCTCAATCCATAACGAAAACTGTTGCTTTTGATGAACTGAAATGCGTAACGAATTGTCGGCCACGCCCTGAATGATGTTGTGATTGTTTTTCGTGATCCTGAAAACGACCGGGTTCGGCTTGGGCACGTACCAGGTCACTTGAAGATCTAGCAATTTAAAAAGTCGAATCATGGCATGCCGCATTAAGGCCACACCGCCACCTTGAGGAGTGGCATTAAAAAACGCAATCCGCACTCCCTTGTGACCGTTGACCTGACGTGATCTGAGGCCGCGCACGAGCGGCATCAAGCAATTCCACGTCGTTGGCGAGCATGATTTTTGGAAATCCGACAACTCAAGCATGTGAATCAGTCCGTCACTATCAACCCCGACCTTGTTGCGGTATCCGATACTAAGCCTGGGTAAGCCCCTGGGCCCAAAAAACATTACAATCTTGCGAGCCAACGAATCCGCAACTTCGTCACACGAACTCTCGTCAAGATTATCACATTGATCTTCATCTTCATCATGAAGAATTGATTCCTTAAACACAAACGGCAAGATATCGAGTTCGAGCCAAAGCCGGGAACACAATCTCGGACAAAAATTCTTGACCCGTTCCGAAAATGCAACCGCAATGAACTTAAACATGTGCCGTTTTGCATAATTCGTAATCTCGACCAATATTCGGTCCGTGATGTGATTAGATAATTCGGCCAGGTTAAAATTTGGGTCCACCGGTTTCTTCATGCGAGCAAAATCAATGGAATAATAGCCATCGTGAACCGAAAACCCGTACGTGATGCGAGACGGTAGCATTCCAGCGACCGGCACATGGAAAGCCACACCCATGTACATTGGCGTTAACGAATTAAGCCATGGCTCTTCCGTTTTTTGACTGATTTTTGGTACCGACAGTGACAAGCTGCGCCTAAGGGCCTGACTGGGCACGGCGGTAAAGCCGGTAGCGGTCGGGGTATTGTACCCTGACGACGAATCATTCATGTTCCCATCAGCTAATTCTTTAAGCAGGTCCGCACTCGAACTATCTTGATCAGGCATATTATTCTATTTCATTAAATTCTTTTTTTTTTTTTTTCCTTTCCTAAAGAAAATTAACTGGGAAATTGGAAAAAAGTTACATGATGTCCATGTTTTGGGCAATTAAATTTGTGGGGAAGCTCGGGGATGGGCGGGGAAACTATATTCCCATGACGTAGATGGGCCGCGTCCCATATGCAGTAACGATTTTTTTTTAAAAAAAAAATAATATATATAAAAAAAACTTAAAAATTGGTTAAATCTTGCTCAAGGGCCCGACCTAACGCATGCTCACTAAATTCCCATAATTTGGCAGCGGCTCCGAGGTCTTGCGCAAGAGCATTGTACTGCTTCACGTACAAGTACGAATAATGCAAGAACCCATCCACCGGGCCAGGGTAGATAAGCTTGTCGTTAATGTTATCACTCACGACGCGCTTGTCAGCAGCCAAAAACAGTGCAGCTTTGGCGCCGTCATCGACAGGGATGCCTAGCAATCGAGCCTGCCAATAGGCGACAAATTGCATCCACCTTGGTAACGGTGAATTCTCAAGATGGAAGATATTGGTCGCAATCAATCCCGGATGATGCGCGTTCACGTACACGTTGGGCAGCTCACGCAATTGCAGGCTCAGTTGCCGAGCAAAATATAGGTTGGCCAGTTTGGAGCGGGAATACCGTGACAACAAGTCATACGCTACCAACGGCGCAAACGTGCCCTTGAACGTATCCTGCAAAGCAGTCAGCTCAAGTGGTGATGCCCTTTCGTACGAGCGTGAAGACGTGACGACGATCCTGATTTCTGAATCACCGGCTTGTTCCGCAGAGCTTCGAATAAGCGGTAACAACGTGGTCACAAAGGCAAAATGACCAAGATGCTATTCGCGTTGTTAGAATGTTAGAATAGATGACAATAAAACAGCAGTCAAGAAAGCTCGTATATACATTAATCTGAAAAAAAAAAAGTGAGGTTAGTTATAACTTGCAATGGGACTAAAAGTGCATACTCACGGCAAAAGTTCGTTCCCATCCCTCGGCAGTTAATTCGGATTTCTATCCTCAAGTATAAGCATTCTAAATCCCCCTTTGCAACCACTCAGTATTAAAAAAAATCAAATAACATTACAATTCCTGCTACGCCAGCATTGGCGACAATAATGTCGACCTTGGGCTCCAATTTGGCAAACAACTTGGCTGCTTGCACCGCATTCTTTTGACTTTCAAAATCCACCGGCAGATATTGCAACTTCTCATTATCATCATCAATAGTTGAAACCGCGGTCCTGATTCGAGCAATTGCATTCCGCACGCGAATTTCGGACCGACCTGCAATGTAAACCTTGGCACCTTTGCTGGCAAGTTCTCGAGAAATGACCTCGCCGATACCGGAGTTTCCCCTATATTTTTGCTCGCGCCAGTTTAGCTTCAAGATTACGCAATTTTTTTTTATATTCTTTTTTTACCCAGTCACAATTGCAGTTTTTCCCTGCAAATCCGGAATATTGTCAAATGTAAAATCGTAGTGGGCCATTGTTGATATATTTGATTTTTATAATGTGTCATAGTTGTTAGATGATGCTAATCAAAGCTCATATTCGCGGACGGCACGTGACAAACGCCGCCGTCTGAACGCGCCGTCTGCACGTAATTAGAGAGACGCAACCAAACGACAATTTAGCACGAGAATGAATACCCAAGTTTGCTCAGTTGTACTCGGCTTGAGATCTGGTGAAATACTTTGTAATTATATTTATCACGGCATTTATTAGGGAATATTACGTGTACATGTACATAAAAATAGTTAATGCTTTATTAATTAACTTTGCTCAATCTGCTTCACAGCTTCTTCACTCGTCGCCCACAGCTTGTCAATATGTTCCTGATTACTACCTTCTTCATTAGGATCCACGACCACCACATCCTTCACGCTAAAGTAATTACTACTTGGATTAATCAATTTGCCTTTAATGTTTTGCTTGACAATTCTTTCATCCGTCGCGGCAAAGAGTATGGTCTTGCTACCATCTGCGGCACTAAGCGCAGCAACGGCTTGCACCAAAAAAACAATTTTTTTAATTGCCCAACCAAGATCGGACGGGTTATTTGTGATGTTTGTGGAAACCACTCCCGGATGAACCACGTTGACAAAAATGTTTTTGTAATCTTTAATTTTTTCACTCAGGCCGACCGCAAATTGCACGTTGGCAAGCTTTGACCGGCTGTAACGTTTCATGATGCTTTTAATTACCGCCACGTTGCCGTGCAATCCGGATTCAGCCGTGCGCAAGTCTTCATAATCGATCGCACCGGACCGAAGATACAATGCTGAAGACGTGATGACCACTCTTACGTTCGAGTTTTGCGACGTTTGCTTTAATAACGGCAGCAACGTGGTCACGAACGCAAAATGCCCCAAATGATTGGTCGCGAACATGATTTCCCAGCCTTCGGCGGTAAGCGAAGCCGGCACGGATGCGATTCCGGCATTGGCAACCAAAATATCAAGCCTGTCTTCAAAATTTAAAAACTTGCGCGCGCCGGCAATGCTGTCCGAAATCAAGCTAAAGTCCACAATAAGCGATTCCAAGGACGCGTCCGGCACGATGAGCTTGACACGCGCGATCGCGGCCGCCACTCGCTGCTGCGACCGACCAGACACGTAGACTTTTGCACCAGCACGGGCAAGTTCCTGGACCGCGACTTCTCCAATGCCTGAATTACCTCTGCATGGTGCAAGTTAGAAAACGAACGGCTTAAAAAAATCAATTTTTTATTTTTTTTTTCTACCCAGTAACTAAGGCGACCTTGCCCGTTAGTGAAGGAATATTAGCGGTAGTAAAGTTAAATCGAGACATGTTTAAAAAAAATGACCACGTATGTTTGAGGCTTGGTTGAGGTGTGTGGAAATCAATCACTTATATAATAAAGATACGTACAGTACGGACAGCGATACAAATGCTGACTGACATGGGATGCTGACACCCATCAGCACGGACTGTAGTCAGTACGGCAGAACAAAAAGGACAGGCACAATGTCAGTCAACCCCGTTCAAGAATTATATTCTTTGTTGTAGAAACGAGCCATTTTTTATTTACTCTTCTGCCGTTTCGCCGTCTGCCCGCTGTTATTCGTTTGAGACCATTAAACCATGCTTCGGTTTTGCACTCTTTGAAGTCTACTGGTATTCAAAAAGTACTATACATGTGTTCCATTGTTATATTATGAATCAAAAACGTATTTTGCTGTTATGAATGTAATTCCAAGCTTGATTTCAGTGCTCACAAAAAGCGCTGCTTCCACGGGTAACCATGTAATGCTAGTCTAACCGTTACGAATCCTGCAAAAGCCATGTAAAGTACGAGTCTAAAATTTAAATATAACAACGTTCTATACTTCAAACTTCTTTTTATTAAAGTGCAAAGTGACGTTGGCATCTTACGTTAAAGGCTTGCTCTTGCAAGTATACAACATTACGGTTACCCGGCGGCTGCAGTCTTTGCTTTTTTTCATTATCCATTCCCGCCCTGCAATGACACTGGGCTGCTCCTGCTTAGAAAAAAAACGGATCAGCTGTGGAAATTCATATTAACGACGATCATATTTATGCCAATTACATAAAGTGTTTTTAGCCTGCAATTAAAACAAAAAAAAATTATAAATATATATAAATCATGGCGTCGTCGCCTGGAACTTGGACAGCCACCACGTTTCATCCATTCCTCCGCGTGACCCACGTGTTCGACTCATCAATACACGAGGCAACGGCGACGGTTCCTGGAACATGTCTTGATTCACTTCCGGGCGATGTTGTTCTTACCAATATTATTGATCCTTCTGGCTGGGTTGAAGCAACTTTACTGCGGTCGTGCAACCGCGGATGGATCCCGGCGCATTATTGCGTGCCATATGATGCACTACCGATTCGAAGCTTGTTGATTGGAGTGTTGAACATGGTGGAGAATCCGCGTGCAGAATCTGGCAAGGCTTCACAAATCGCGGTTAATACGATTGTATCAGGAGTGAGGTCTTTATTGGTAAGATTTGTTGTTCAAATTGAGTATTTTTTATGTTTTTGCTAGGTCTGACGCTAGTACAGGATTTGACTGATTGTCTGACAAAAGACTCCTTTTGTGTGACCGGTTCAGAATCGGTACGGATGTCAAGAAAAGCATTCCTTGCAGAAGTATCTGCGTTAGTGGATTTAGTAAAGAACCCCAATGTAGATACGAACGCAGCCGTGGATAAGAACTTGGCGCAGACGTTCAAGATTCTGCTTAACGGTGTCATTTTTTTGGATACATGGGCGAGCGAGGAACAGAATTTTATGCCAGATTTATCAACACTGGACGACCACGACTTGCCGTACTGTGACAATCAGCAAATAGCTGCAGTGGCACGATTGAATTCAGTGTTTGACGGAGTCGTGTTCAGCTTGGGCCAATTTATGGGCGTTGATGCTAGGCGGCCAGCTGAGGTATTGTCGATCACGCGCAAAGCCGTGCAGTCCGCGCGAGAGCTGATTACGGTGGTTGAAGCCGTTAACGCAAGGTCTTCACCGCTCTCGTATAGCTTAGAAGACGCCAAAAATTCACTGTATGAACATATTACGGACCTGGTTACGAGCGCTCGAGATTTGGTTGCGGCAGCAGCAGATAACAGTGACGGTACGAAATGCGTATGTATAGAGGAAGCCGAGCGCGTGTTTGCCTGCGCGACAACATGCGTGCGCGCAGCAGGATTTTGCCTGGCGCGCGCAAAATATGTGCTTGATAGGATTGGTGATTTTAAATTGGAGATTGACCCAAAGCCGGCAACCGGCACTGCCGGTTCTTGGTTGTTGGCGTCATCATCCAGAAGGTCGTCAAAGTCAACTACAACCATGGGTTCATCATCGTCACCATCAAACGTGACGGATTATGTCGAGGCAACATCATTTCTGCAATCACTGACCCCGGAAGTATCGTTATCTCGTCGCGAGAGTGATCATGTTAAGCAAGAAAAGAAAAAACCGTTGGCGGATCGAATACTATTTAACGCTGAGGGACAAGTTCAGGGCGGGTCTTTGGAGGCCTTGATCAAGTATTTAACCAGCAATGATGCTACGCCGGACGCTCTGTTTGTGTCGACATTTTTTTTGACATTCCGGTTATTTACTACGCCGACGGCGTTTGCACTGACGTTGATGCACCGGTTTTCATCATTGTCTCCGGACGAGCCAAACGTGCTTGCGGCTCAGCTGCGGGTTTACAACGCATTCAAGGGATGGATGGAAAGTCATTGGCATAGGTACCAGGACAATGAAGCGTTGGGAATAATCGTTGAATTTGCAAACGGTTCTTTAAAGTCGATACTGCCGTTTGCGTCGGTACGACTGTTAGATTTGGCACAGAAGGTGGTGAATACCGACAAGCCGTTGGTACCGCGGGCCATGTCGAAACTGGGAGTGAACACGTCACTAGGCATATTGCTACCAGATTCGTCATCCGTGCCAACGCCGATCGTAAACAAGCTGCACCTTGCCATGTTGGCACGATTCGTACTGGAAGGCGTGCCAGAACCGAATATTTTGGACTTTGACCCGTTAGAACTGGCACGGCAAATCACAATAAAGGAGTCTCGACTTTTTTGCAAGATTGTGCCCGAGGAGTTGTTGGGCCAGGAGTTTTCGAAAAAGGCAGGCAAGAGCAACGCCATGAACGTGAAGGCTATGTCATCGTTATCGACTGATCTTGCCAATTTTGTTGGTGACACGATATTGGCCGGTAACGTGCCGTTAAAAACACGCATGAACTATATCAAGCATTGGATCAGGGTGGCGGAGAAATGCTTGCAATTGAAAAATTACAACTGCCTGATGGCGATCACGTGTGCGCTGCAGTCGACGGTGATATTGCGGCTAAAGAAGACTTGGGAGCTGCTACCGGCTCGGTACCATGCATTGTTTGCCGAGATTAAGAGTATCATTGTTTATGAGAAGAACTACAGCGCGTACCGGACCGTACTGCGGAACCAAAACCCACCATGCATTCCGTACTTGGGCGTATATTTGACTGATTTGACGTTTGCGGACGAAGGCAACTCGGATTTCCGATCGTTCGAGTTCAACGACGATGAAAAACCGTCATTATCATCATCGGTGTCATCAGCATCAGCATCATCATCTTCTTCTTCATTGATTATTAATTTTGACAAGCACATTAGGACGACCAAGATTATTGCCGATTTGCAACGGTTTCAAGTACCGTATCGGTTCCAAGAAGTGACTGAAATGCAGACATGGCTCGACGTTGAAGTCACGCGGGTTCACGAGTTGTATGCTAGAGATCAACATTTTTTTTACCGTCGCAGTTGTGTGATTGAGCCAAAAAAGCAGCCGGAAACGACAGCGCAAACGGGTTCTGACGGATTTATAGTGACCGCATCAGCGTCAGCAACATGATCATGATGGAAAACGATAAAAGCCGACAGAAGAAGGGTCGCGATCATTGGCTTGACATGATACTTATTTTGGGCTTGTATATATTTGGGATACACGATTGGCAATACGGATAATTTTTTTTTGTTTTTGTGAATCTAGGAGTTATTTGTGGGAAGGGTTTGGTTGGATTTTTGTTTGTTTTTGCGTTGGATGTTGTTTTTTACTTTATTCTGACGAAACAGGTGTAAATATAACTATGTGGATGGAATGGCAAATTTTGGTAATCATTGTATTTGTTTTTCAAAAACTAGATATTTAGAGTTAATTAATTAATTAGCTATACACGTGTATATAGCGATTGATTTTAAATATGTCGTCCCAACTAAATCAATTCGGTCAACGGTGTTATGCGGATCGTCTCTCTCGAACTTTTGTCTTTTGGTAGATTTGAAGATGAGGAGATTATATATATATATATTGGTCCTGCTTATGCGGGGAATGTACCTTTTTCTTTATTCACAATTTTTTGCTCTTGATTCACTTCGATTATACATACCACTGTATGTTCCCAACAACACCTAGAAAGACAACAAATATCGATCGTGACTTAAAATAAACATAAAATTAAAAAAAAAAGAAAAAAAAAGCATTAGTTTAAATAAAAACTTGAATCGAATGCGGACAATGTTTTTTTTTTTTTTTTATCCTGCATTCGTTTTCTGACCACATAAACCCCCCTGACCCACCCCCGCACCGATTATTTAGGCTGCTTCCGCAATCTGAGGCAATGACAGTGTTACCGGTTTGAGAATAGCGTCGCGCAAAAAGGCGGGGCCAACTAAGCGAATCCGGCAAGGCGCATATTGTCCCTGATGTGCCAGGCCCGGGTCCTGGCTTTTTATACCACTACCAAAAAAGGTCCCATGTAAGAGGTAACGCGGCAAAATATCTGTTGGGAAATGGTTCGACCAACTTCATCTCGTCCAATTTATTTACATACTCATATTTCGGTGGACCGGGTTTAATTGTTTGACGTTGCAATTTATTTATTTGCCTACCTGTTTGCTTCCAGTTTAAGGAACAAAGGATCCCCAACCCCCCCTTTTGATTATTAACGTTCCTTTCCTTGCCGAGAAATTCAATCTTGACCGAAATCTTGTCCACCTCCACCTCCGCCTTCTTTTTTTATCATTTTTAATTTTAGGTAAATGTCGTTCTTTAAACGGCGCGGAGGCACCGCTTCGGTAAGTGCTTACTTACGTTTTGTTTTGACAAGATTTTTGTGATTGCCGAGAGATGGGCTGACCCCGTTTTTTTAAACATTATAGAGCTCACAGCAGCAATCAACTGCCGCATCGTCATCATCATCTTTTTCGACCACGACCTCGTCCAAAAATCATCGGGATGCGAACGCCGCCACCGCCACTTTTGGCGGACGCAATAACGTGCGTTCATTAAAGACACAGACGGGCTCGTCAGAATCCACGTCGTCAATACCGACGCTGGCAGAAGGTTCCGATCGTTATTTCGGTTTTGAAAACGTATTTTTTACCCTTCCAACAAACAACTATGTTTTTTTTTTTTTTTTTTTTTTTTTTGTTTTGTTTTGTGGGTGGCTGCTGACAACGTTTCTTTACATTTTGTAGTTCGGATATACTTGCTATTGCAATTCCGTGCTGCAATGCCTCTACTATTCCAAGCCATTCCGGGATGCGGTAATCAGTTACCCACCATCTAATTCCCAGAAGTCGCGGCCGCGAAGAACATCTGTGCACGGCGTCAACATGCATCCGTTCTTGGCCGCTCTTAAAAACCAAGCCGAGCGTGAAGCCATCGAGGCCGCCACGTTAGCGGCCGCCACCGACATTCGAAAGAAATCTGCAAAAGCTAAACGTAGCAGTTTTCTGTTGTCGTCTTCGTCATCGTCATCATCGGCAGCCAACACGCAGTCATCAACCGCAATAACAACGCCGTCGTCTTCACAGGTCGCGTCATCCACCGCGTTGGCGTCTCAACCACAACAAACTTTGCCCACGGCTGCAACGTCGACCGTGAATGCGAATGGGATCGTCACATTTGCCAACGGCAAGCCATTGTTTGGTGACGAATCTTCCACGCCGGAGCAGAAAAAGAAAGCTGCGCTGGTGAACGGTCCTATCTTGAACATGGACCATAGCATAAATCAATATTATGACATGAATGAGTCCATGTTTTCTACGTTAAAAGACGTATTCGAAGCCATGTTGGAATCTGGCTCACCAACCGGCATCGTGTCACCGGCAAAACTGATCGAAGTTCTTAAACGACAAAATGAACTTTTCAGGTCATCCATGCATCAGGACGCGCATGAGTTTTTCAATTTTTTGTTAAACGAAATTGTGGACAACGTGGAATCACACGAACGAGTGCTTGCCAAGGCAAACCCGGCAGCGGCTCATTCTGGCAAATGGGTGCATGAATTGTTTGAAGGCTTGCTCACGTCCGAGACCAAGTGTCTTACTTGCGAAAATGTTTCCCGCAGGGATGAACAATTTCTCGATCTTTCAATCGATCTCGAGAGACATTCATCAGTCACGTCATGCTTGAGACAATTTTCGGCGTCTGAAATGTTATGCGAGTCCAACAAGTTCCATTGTGATTGCTGTGGTGGCTTGCAAGAGGCTGAAAAGCGCATGAAAATTAAAAGGTTGCCGCAAATTTTGGCCCTGCATTTGAAGCGATTCAAGTTCACCGAGGACATGCAACGCAACGTCAAGTTATTTCACAAGGTCGTGTTCCCTTATCATTTGCGATTGTTTAATACGACCGATGACGTGCAGGATCCGGATCGATTGTATGAATTATACGCCGTGGTTGTGCATATTGGAGGCGGGCCGTATCATGGGCATTACGTGTCAATAGTCAAGACCGAACATGCCGGATGGGTTTTGTTTGATGACGAATTGGTCGAACGTGTGGATGAGAACTACGTGACCAATTTTTTTGGTGACAAGCCTGGGTTAGCTTGCGCGTACATTTTGTTTTATCAAGAGATTTCCAATGATGAATACGAACAGCAACGACGTAATAGTTCTCATCAAACTGCACCTGGCTCAACAGTTGTCGGTCAAGATCAAACCAGCTTGCAAACCAAACAGGCTTCAACTCCATCGCCTATTACGATTTCATCAATCATTGACTCGTCGGCGACACGCAATTCTTCTTCCATCACGTCACCACCAGTACCAGCACCAGCACGACCTAGCATTCCGCAGCAGGGCACCCTCGTTCCCGCGCCTTCTAATTTGGCGTCTTCATTAACAACACTAACAACCGCATCCGCATCTGGTTCATCACTTCCGTCATCGTCCTCAGCATCGTCAACCGCGTCAATCGTGCCGCCATCATTACCGGTTGAGAAACAATCTTCATCATTGCTTTTGCCCGACGTGTCAGTAACACCAGCAGCAGCAACAACAATATCAAAACAAACCCCTTCGTCGATCCGGACCGTTCCTTTATCGTCATCACCAAATGCCACGTTCACATCATCATCATTATCATCGTCATCATCTTCACCACCAGCACCAGCACCATCATCATTATCATCATCACCATCATTATTATCGTCATCACAGTCACCAAGCGTGGTCCGGAAACAATCATCAACACAGCTACAGGATACATTAACCGGACAAATCAAGTCAAAGAAAGAAGGTAATGGTGGTGGCGTGTCTCGATTGAAAAGTACGTCTTTTTCAAGCAAGCAAAAATTTTGGAAACGCGATGGCAGTTCAAATTTGAACTCCGTGTTATCTGGCGTGGCCGGTCGAAAGAAGTGAAAAATAAAAAACAAAAAAAAAAAAAAAAACTGAAAATTAACATGTAGTTGATTGGTTGGCATTTTTAGTCGGTTTACATTTCTATTTAATTGCTTTTTTTATTTTTATTTTTATTTTTTTGATTGCATTTGCTCATCATTACTGGTTTTTGTTTTTTTTTGTTTTTGGCATTTGGAAAGTTGCACATATCTCACCTCTGTTTTTTTTTTTCTCAATTTGGAATATATTAAAGGTTTATTTTTTTTTTTTGTTTAGTTGTTGTTTTACTAGTGGAATTTTATTAATGTCTTTTATTTTTTTTTGGTTAGTAGGCTTAAAAAAAATTATTTAAACTTAAACTTATTAAAGAAATAAGGCGGTACACGGTTGGAAATCGGGTTGGTTAATTAAGAGCTTTCTATTGATTCAAGTTGAAGCAAAGTACTCTTTTGCAGGGAAACATGCATCTGTTTATGTAAAAAAAAAAAAAAAAAAAATAAGTTTTCTTTTAATGTGATTTAAGTTATAACTAATAGCCGTTTAGTTTAAACGAAATCTGAAATTCACCAAAATCGGACCTGATGTTTTGCAATTTTGATATCGACACCAAAAGTGAGCAATCTTCTTTTTTTGTAGACTAAACGTTACATGACATCAGCATAAAACGTTTTAATTATTTTTTCTTTTTTTTTTTTTTCCAAAAAAAAGAAATTTGATATACAATGAATAAAATAAAATAAAAACTCCATGAAAAATATTTTAAAAAAAATTGCTTGAATTAATCTTGACTGTTTTCGGCATGATTTGGTTTAACCTTGACCTCATCATTCTCAACCACCACGGTCACGGTCTCGCCAACTTTGACTTGACCTTTAATCAAGTATAATGCCAATTGGTTTAATAAGGTCTTTTGGATTAACCGGTTAAGCGGTCGTGCTCCGTAAAGTGGGTCAAACCCTTTAACCGCCAACCAATCCTTGGCCTCATTCGTAACTTCCAATTGAATGCGCCGATCACTAATGCGTTCTTGCACTTCTGATAATCGAATGTCCACAATCTTGCGAATCGCTTGCTGAGCCAACCGGTTGAACACGATCGATTCATCAATCCGGTTCAAGAATTCTGGCGGGTACAAGTTGCGCACGGCGTCCAGTACTTGCTTGCGAGCCGAGTCAGAGATATGTTCACCATTACCATGATCACCGCCATCGTTATCTTTTGTTGCTGTTGTCGTTGTGGTGTCGGCCAGCAAGTACTCTTGGCCAATATTACTGGTCATCACGATAATCGTGTTGCGGAAATCAACCTTGCGACCTTGCGAATCGGTTAAAAACCCTTCGTCCAATACTTGCAACAATAACTTGGACACGTCAGGGTGCGCCTTCTCAAATTCGTCAAACAACACGACCGCATACGGCTTGCGACGCACGGCTTCAGTTAATTCACCACTTTCATCATATCCAACATATCCTGGTGGTGCGCCGACCAATCTGGACACGGAAAAGCGTTCCTGAAATTCACTCATGTCGAACCGTACCACTGCTGATTCGTCATCAAATAAAAATTCGGCCAAGGCTTTTGTCAATTCGGTCTTGCCCGTCCCAGTCGGTCCTAAAAATAAGAAACTTGCCACCGGACGCTTTTCATTAGTCAGGCCGGCTCGTTGCAACCGGACCGCGTCCGCGATCGAGTGAATGGCTTCGTCCTGGCCGACCACGCGTTGCTTGATTGAATCTTCCATAAACAATAGCCGGTCACGTTCACCCCGCATGAGAGACTGGGTAGGAATTCCGGTCATGCGTGAAACAACCTTAGCAATGTCATCCGACGTGACCGCGTCATGAAGTAGTGACGAGTTAGTACCGCTGTTGGCACTCCTGTCACCACCATCCTTTGGCAGCAATTGTTCAAGTTCAGGAATTTTTGAATACCGTAATTCAGACGCACGGGCAAAATCACCAGTTCGTTGAGCGATTTCAAGATCAATCCTGGCCCGTTCAAGTTCGGATTTCGCGTTCTTAATCTTTTCTAGTTCGATTTTTTCCATTTGCCAGACTTGAGTTAATTCCTCAACCTCAGCTTGATGTAATTTCAAATCAGCTTCCAATTTCTTGCGTCGCTCGATTGATAACGGATCAGTTTCCTTTTTAAGCGATTCAAGTTCGATCTGGATCGTCATTATGGTCCTGTCCAGTTGTTGAATCGCGTCAGGCTTGGATTCCTGTTGCAACCGCAACGCGGAACATGCTTCGTCCACAAGATCAATTGCCTTATCCGGCAAGTATCTGTCTGTGATATACCGGTTGCCATACGTGGCAGCAGTCACCAAGGCTCCGTCGGTAATGCGCACGCCGTGATGGACTTCGTATCGTTCTTTCAATCCTCGCAAGATGCTGATCGCGTCCTGCACGGACGGCTCATTCACAAGTACAGCCTGAAACCTTCGCGCAAGCGCAGCGTCTTTCTCAATATATTTGCGATATTCATCTAACGTGGTCGCACCGCAACATTGCAACTGGCCTCTAGCCAGTGCCGGCTTGAGCAGATTCGAAGCATCGACAGAACCTTCGGCCTTGCCGAGTCCGAGCAAGATGTGAAGTTCATCAACAAACAATATAATCTTGCCCTGAGCTTCTTCAACTTCTTTTAACACCGACTTGAGCCTTTCTTCAAAATCGCCCCTGAATTTGGCACCGGAGATCAGGCTGCCAAGGTCAAGTGAGACCACTGATTTTTCCTTCATGCTATCCGGCACTTCACCGCGCACGATTCTCTGAGCTAGGCCCTCTATGATGGCGGTCTTGCCGGTACCTGCCAAGCCAATCAATGCTGGATTATTTTTTGTTCTGCACAAGACAAAAAGCTTTACGTCAGCAACATCATCCCATGTCAATCATTTCGATTCATTTTCAGGCATACCTTCTTGATAAAATTTGAATGGTCCGCCGAATCTCTTCATCACGTCCAATCACCGGATCTAACTTGCCTTGTGCTGCCAGCTTCGTGAGATCAGTGCCGTACTGCTCCAAGGCACTCTTATCATTGCCGCCAAGATTTAGGTTATAATTCTTGTTTCCATTGCCGCCGCTGTTGTTACCGCCACTTGGTCCAAATGCTGCACGACCGATCTGAGACGTTGCAAACGCGCGGACGGCAGTGCCAGGTTGAAGAACATTCCGTACTGATCGGTTGATCACATCTCGCTGGGCTGCTGCGAATCGCGGGGCACCGCACGATGAAGGCCTTGCTCGCGACAACGTGCGGACAGCAAGACTCATTTGAGATCCTGCCAACCGCGATGCTAACAATCTATCCATTATATGTAGTGTTGTATATGTATAAAAAAAAACAAAGACTGGGTATCATGGGAGGCATATATATATATACGTAATTACAGGAACCCGAGTTACCCGGTGAAACCACCTGATTTTAAACTCTTTAAGGTTCCAGAATTATCCAGAAAAAGGTTTGATTTAAGGTGTTTCCATTTGCCAAGTTTGGAATAGCGTATTATGACAAAACATCGAAATTGATCGAATCCTTTTTTTTTTTTTGGGCACAACGTCGAAATCGCATTCGTACATATTCTTTTTTATTTTTTATTTTTTATTTATTGGAGGTTTTTATTTTCAATTAGTACTTGTGTATTTTGTGTGAGTGTTAACAATGGCAACAAAGACGTGCACTCATAAGGGTTGTGGCAAACAATTTTCATCTTCCGATGAATCAGAATGCAACTATCACCCTGGCCCTCCAATTTTCCATGACGCATTAAAAGGTAATAAATTTAGTTATTTTTTTTTTTCTGTTATACACAAGATATATTTTTTTTTTGTTTTCTAATTATTACGAATCATAGGATGGTCATGCTGCAAGAAAAGAGTGATCTCATTTGATGAGTTCTTGAACATTCCAGGATGCACTACAGGAGTACATTCAACTGAGGTCCCAGACCCTGCACCTGCAGCCAAAAAGCCAGATACGAAATTAATCCCAACTAGCATCAATGCCGATGGCTCAGAAGTATATGGTTCAACCACTAGTAACAACAGCACGCTAGCTGCTGTGAGCAACACTGCGCCAACATTATCATCACCTCCGCAAGCAACCACACCAACCAGCAAGAAATCACCAGAACCAAACCCTGCTCCCGCACAATTGGAAGATCCAATTGATGCCGACATTCCGAATGGAAAAAAATGCAAGCGTAATGGGTGTTCTTTCAAGTTTGATGGTACAACTAAGGATAATTGCGTGCACCACCCGGGCACGGCAGTCTTCCACGATGCATCAAAAGGTTGGTCATGTTGCAAACGACGAGTGCTTGAATTTGATGAGTTTTTAAAAATCCCCGGTTGCAAAACTGGTAATCATTTATTTTTGGGACCGCCAGAAGCTGCTTCATCATCATCATCATCAGCAGCAGCAATAACAACTAATGGGAATGCCATCAAGCAGGATAATGAACTTGTTGAATGCCGGACTGATTTTTATCAAACCCCAACCACGGTTATTGTATCGGTTTTTGCCAAAAAGACCGAGGAAGAAAAATCCAAGGTTGAATTCTCACAGGATTCGTTGGCGCTCGACTTGATTCATTTGGGGACTAAACGATTTAAAACTGAATTTAAACTTTATGGTCCGATCATTCCAGAACAGTCAAAATTCAAGGTAATGGGCACAAAAGTTGAACTCACTCTCAAAAAAGCAAACGGATTATCCTGGGCTGGATTGCGAGCAGGTGAGACCGGTGCTGGTATGATCAGGTTTGGAGTTAGTGGTCGCACGGGAACGATTGGCGGCAAAGAAATTATCTACAGGAACCAGTCATAAACTTTGCGAGTAAACATAAAAAGTTAAGGTATTTTGTATTAAGGAATGGCGTTAATTTTTTTTTTTTTTTTTTTTTTTTTTCAAAAAATATAGAATAATTGGGAGTCATCTGCGTATGTATAAATTATACAAAGATTTAGAAAAAAATTTACACAACCCGTGCAAGATTTTGTTTAATGTAAAATGTAACCCAAAAAATGAAATATGAATATGACATATAATTTAACCACCTAACATAGGATCTCTGTAATGCTTCTGCTGGTTGATGTATCGCTGTTCTCTTCGAATATTCTGGTTATTCTTGAACGACTGATCACGCCATGCTTTCTTGTCTTGCTTGACAGCGACCGCATCCCGCCGAGCCTTGACAAGAAATTGTCGTTGATTGGCAGCGATAACCGTAGCTTGGCCATCTCTGAGTTCTGGTTCGGGTCGAAGTGATTGCCTGTAATATCTCGCCAATGATCTGTGACCAATTCGAAGGCCGGACAGTGGTAGGTGAAGCTCGGTTCCGCTCGGGTCAAGCCTAAGCTCGGATTCGACCCTGCGTGTAACCAACGCGCCAGACTTTGACTGTTCTTCATCCTCATATTCGCTAGCAATATCTTCGTCACCGGAGGCGTCTTCCCACTCTTCTTCATCGGGATAGGATGACGTAAAATCATAGAAATCAGATAGTTCAAGAACTTGATCCTCGGCATCAAACGGAATTTTGCAATGCGCCTTGGCGGTCATGTGGTCACGAACTGCATTAAAGCTGCGGCCTTCAAACGAGCAGTACAAGCATATATTCCCGATCGAAGCTTTCTCTGACAAATACGTGATCAGTCCCTCAAGATCAGTAACATACTGTCGTTCAGGAATAAACAAGCCATGCTTCTGGTGCATATGAGAAACATTTGCGTCCAAATCGGGCAGCTGTGCCGGGCAGAAAATGCAGGCAGTGATTGGAAGCTTGACTGCTCTTTGCAATTTCCGTTTAATAACAGCTTCAACATCGTTGTCGTCATCATGATCTATCTCATTTTCATCTTGCTCCTCAGCCTGTCGCAATTGCTCTGCAATCTCTGCGTCTGCCTTGTGCTTGTTTGAAATCTCGGTTTGCACGAAAGCTTCATGTGAAATTTCATCATAATTTCCTGCAACCACTGATTTTGTCTTGCCATTCTGTCGTTTGCCATGTTTCTTGTGAGATTTTTTGCCACTAGAAACACGCGTGTCACGATATGACACTGTTCTAAAATTGGCTTCCCGTTCTAGTTCAGTAAATGTTTCCCGCGTAATGCTCGTCGGTTCAACAGCATCATCGTCAGCACTGTCTAAAATCTCAAGATCTTTCTTCGCTGAGTCGTCCACTTCACTCTGGGTTGAAAATTCACGCACGTTTTCCCTGTGCTTGGCACTAGACAAGTGATTAACGTAGGCACCAGCTGACGTGAACCGCTTGTTGCCACAGGCCTTGCATACTTGCACGTAAGCCAGTTTTTCCTCGTTTTGCCTGGTGATGTCCATCTGCTGCAACACGCGCTCGGCAAAGATCTCGGCTGAGATGGGCGGCAAAGTGGCAACCCTGCGCTTGAGGTTGTATCTGTGCCAGTCGGTCTTCATGTGCCGCCTTTGCAAGTCTGGAGCCGGAAAGCCCACGCCACAGCTGTTGCATGTGTACAGCGGTCCATCAGGTGCAAGCGCCGGCGCCGGCGCAGGAGTAGCAGTTGCAGTAGCAGCTGACATTTGTGAAATTTTTTGTTCAGCCTAGTAAATAAAACCCAAGATAACGAAGAGATATGATATGTTCTCAGTTAATTTGCCGTTTGCCACAGCGTTGTCGAATTATTCAGCTGGGATTTATGTTTATTTAAATCAGCGGCCGAAGAGAAAAAAAAAATTGTACATTTTGAATCGGGTTTGGGGTTTATCATTGGCCAAATTTGTCATCAATAAATTGATTTTCGACCACGACAACATTTCTGCACGTCCGTTGTGGTCCACATACCACCATACGTTTATCATGGCACCGTCAGCTGCGACGCCTACGACGAGCACGCCCATTGATGGTCACGAGAACGATGGAGACTGGGCAATCACATACATTGAGACCATTGCAGCTCTGCCGACAGAAGCGCTGCACTCAGAGCAAGCACGGGTGGCAAATTCAATCAAGCACTTGCTACGGTCCAACGACGAAATTGAGTCGTTTGTGGCCGACACGACCGACCAGGCAGAAGCAGCCGAGTTTAAGCAAGTTGTGGTCGAGAACCAGGAGGTCGTGGCCGCGCAACGGCAGCGGATGGAATTGATCACGGCCGAGCTCAAGAACCGGACGACGCACCGGTGAGGGAGCTTGAGGTGTTGGTAGTTCAGGATTTTGAAACTAGTACATGGTATCGCAACGTGTTTTTTTTTTTCCAACCGTATGATTTGAATTTGAGATCACTGGTGGTTGTGATTATGTTTATGTAAGAGTGTTCAGGGCTTGTGCGGCGTCTGCATGGTTGCGTCGCCGTCGTCGCTTGCCGCCGCAGACGATTAAATCATGGCCTCTTCTTTTTTCCTTTAAATCGTTCGTTTGCCCACTCCGATTCACCCACGCCTGTCTGTATTTCAATGCTGCTCCCAGTAATTGGCTACATAAATCTCTCGAACAACAGGCACCGCCGGAATATTGCCGTCATCGCCGGCGTCGTCACGTTTCTGGTATGGCTGCTCGCTTTCAGGGACCGGCATGCCGAGCTCGCGGTCGACGACAGCGGCCAACTCGTGATTGAACGGTCACCAATTCCTACTTACAAATACGTTTCCACGTTCAGACGAGCGCCTGACAAAAACTATGAAAACTACATTGACTCCCAATTGGTCAATCTCAAGCTGGCCAGCGTCGGTTCCAAGACAGCAAAGGCATGGCCAAAATTCATATGGCAAACCACCAAGAAGGTTAATAAAAAATATGCTGCTGCCGTACAAAGTTGGAACGAACTTAATCCTGAGTATGATCATAGGGTAATCTTCATCATTTTCATTCTCATTTTGTTTTGTTTTGTCTGTGCTTGATTTTAACCTGGCTTTTTAGATATTAGATGAAAAAGCAAGTGACGCTTTTGTAGCTTCCGCATTCAAAGACATTCCCGATATCGTTCACTTGTATAATACTTTTCCCAGTTCAGCGCTTAAAGTTGACCTGTTACGCTACCTAATTTTATACTTGCATGGAGGTAAAAAAAAAAAAAAATATTGTTGCCATAAAAGAGGCTAATGCGATTAGGTGTTTACGCCGATATTGATGTACATTGCCGAAAGCCAATTGGCGATTGGATAAAGCCTGCACTTTGGTCATCAGGCACTGATATCATTACCGGCATGGAACTTGATGAGCCCTATGCCACTGACGCGTCTTTGGCTCGCATCGGATGGTATCGAGGCTTTGGTTTTGTGCAGTATGCCATCATTGCAAAGCCATTTGCCAAGCCAATTAGAACCGCCATCGTCAGGATCTTGTCACACGCTCGGTACCTGTCCAAAATCAAAAAGCAAAAGTTGTTATCCAGTTATTCGCCGGCTGATATTTACGAAGTGTCCGGTCCTGGAATGTGGACAGACGTAATCATCGACACGTTGAATTACAAACGGAAAGACGTGTCTTGGGCTCAATTCCATGACATTGCACATCCGGTTAAATTTGCAACCGAAGGCGGTGCCGTGGTTGGCTTGCCCACGAGGTATTTTGGAAACGGCCAGCGGCATTCCAAAGCTGGCGACTATAACCAGGCTGACGCATGCATCAATCGCATAGCCACGAAAGGCTGGCTACGAAATGACTGGTTTCGATAATATTATGACCATTTTCCTTTTTATTTTTATTTTATTTTTTTTAATTTTGTCTATTACGCCATTATTATAAAATAATAACTAATCATTTCTACTTTTTATCGCAAATGCCTTGGTCTTAACGTAATGTCCCATTTTGTTAGTTGTATTTGTGAACTATTATGGGCAGGGTAATTTACACGTGAACAACACAACCAGACCAGTTGACGATAAACATTAAAACTTACATTGAAATTGTAACTTGTGTTGTGTCTTGACTTATTACTAATTATTAAGTCAAGGATTAAAGAAACCTGTTGGCCTAGTTGGGCCTTACCCTCGTGATCCTGATAGGCATCGCTTAATTGTACGTCTCAGTAGTCTCTCCGATACAAAGACGATACAGCACCGTATGTTTGTTTTATCATGGCTTTGAACCTGTTTGTAAGTGGTGTGCTATCAAGGACTAATTCCAAGTATTTGATCATTAACAATTTGTAGTTTTCCCTGAAAACGTTTTTTTCGTCCTTGGTCTCATTGTTGATCGAAGTTGCCAGTTTTTGGTATAACGTACGTTGCTTTACGTTATTGTGGTTTCAAAAAACTAACGACAAACTAGAAATTATGGAACTTATTTTTGTCTCGCCGTCCGGAAGCTCTGCTTATAGATAAAATGCGTCGTGCTATGACATACACCGAATGGCTTGTCAGTGCTTCTATTTTGATTTGTAAAAAAATCGAAAACATGTTAATCTTTTTTTTTTTTTGTTTATAAAATGTAGGATCTTGCATACAGCTTGGATGCTCTTCTTTGTAACGATTTATGGAGGGCTAATCCGAAATCAAGAAAATATGATTACAAGTTAATATCCGAACGACTGGACGCGATCATGGATGCAAAGGAAATGGGCGATATTTTGGAATTAACAAACATTCTTAGGTCAGGCTTGATTCGAAACTTGGGAAACATTTCCAACAAGAAGCTCTTCACTTACATTGGGTATATATATTAAAAAAAATCATGATTTCTCATATCAATCTAATTCATGTTTACAGGACCAAGTTTTTGATTGAGAAATATAATGTCGAGGTCATGTCCAGTTTTCGATTTTTATTAAACAGTCCGGTTCCCAACATGACCATGCAGCAAAAATTGGATTTGGTACATGATACGAGGCAGTCATATGGATTATCAACTTTGGTATTGCAAGGCGGAGTCCTGTTTGGATTGTGTCATCTTGGTGTTGTGCGCGCATTGTTCGAGCACAATCTTTTGCCCAGGATCATTACTGGAGTTGGAGTCGGCGCGTTGATTGTGTCCCTGGTTTGTGTGCATACGGATGAAGAACTACCCGAAGTATTAAAAGGGAGAGGCATTAACCTGTCAGCTTTTGCTAAGCAGAAGCCGGCCGGAGAATATCAGGGGTTTCAGAGATTGCGCAGGTGGCTCACTAAAGGTTACCTGCTTGACATTGAAGTTCTCGAACAGGTGGTGAAGGATAACATTGGTGACTTGACATTTGAAGAAGCCTATGCGCGTACGAAACGGGTTTTAAACATTGCCGTGCATTCAACTAACAAGTACGTGCCGACCTTGTTTAATTTTTTGACCACGCCCAACGTGTTGATTTGGTCGGCTGCGTGTGCAAGCAATGCCATGCCAGGATTATACGAGGAAACAAAAATCATGTGCAAAGATGAGCATGGTAAAATTGTTTATTGGGAACCGACGGGATCTCCAGTTCGTTGGAAGTCTTATACGGAAACTAATCGATCCGAAAGAGAAGCTCCGTACACGCGAGTTTCGGAATTGTTTAATGTCAATCATTTTATTGTTTCTCAAGCCAGGCCCTACATGGCACCATTCATGCCTCAAGATGTACATTACGGTACTTATTCATGGAGATCCAAACTGGTGCGATTGATTGTTTTTGAGATCCGGCATCGACTTGCGCAACTCGACTTTCTCGGCTTATTGCCGTTTTTTTTTCGGCAATTGTTAACACACGATGACAGGCGACTCATGAATTCGGAGATCATAACCATCGTACCGGATTTAAACATTAGGGATTTTTGGAAGCTATTTGTTGACGCGCCTAGAACCAGGGAAGATATTAGGTATTGGAGTCGCAAAGGTGAACAAAGCACGTGGTTTGCGTTGCCGGTAATTAGGCAGCGCTGTGGTGTTGAATTTGTGCTGGATGGAGTTTATGAGATTATGTTTAGTCAACGAACAAGACTTTAGCGTGTTAATTAAATAGGGTATTTGGAAGATGGGAAGTTAGTTTTTGCTTTTGTTATTGGATTTTTTTTTTTTTTATTTGCAGGAGTTGTTTCATTTTGGTTTCTTTTTTTTGCTTTGCGACTTGCGGTTTGTGACTTACAATTAGTACGTTACATTATAACTCCATGCCTTGAGTTTTTGACAATTAACCAAAACGGTGTACATATATTATTTGGCGGTTTTTAACGAGCGCAATTTTTTTTACGAATCGCATGAATTTAAGTCATGCTTAAGATATATGGGTAAGAAACAAAAAAAAAAGGTGTGTTATTTCATATAGCTTCTTGAAATTAATAACATTGAATCCTTCAACGGTATATCGACTTTTGGTGCATAAAAGCAGTGTATTTTTTTTTTTTTTTTTTTTTTGTGATTTTTTCGCTAGACGTGAATTATACCGCATTATGCCTTTATAGTCGTGATTTTACCTGATCGTCGAAAAAGTGTCGGACAAGGCCAGGGTTGACGATATTACGGATATGATCCCCTTGTCCATACACAGCCTTGTCCATACACAGAGGTAATCCCTTACGTAATTAGCCAGCCAATGGCACGTTTATATGCCCAACTTGTTATATGCGTCCGATTATATTTATGGCTCTGTCTTTAATCGGATTCGTATACAGACCCGCACGCCTTCTTTCTATTGTATATGTATCACTCTCAAACAGAAAAAAGTTGCCGATGTAAGTCAGAATCGTCATGATCGGCCCCGTGCGCGTCAGTAAACTTTACGCTTTTAGCAAGATCCATAAATCTGGGGTAAATATATATATAATATATCATCGCTGCAAACATCTCGTTTACATTCAGCTTCATATATGAAATCCACAAAAATGTCTTTTCATGGACCAGTCTAGCTCCGTGACCCACGGCAATTACAAGATAATGAATATTCTTTCGATTATCTATCCACACAGGACATGCGTTACTTCATTAGAATTCGTCATCCTGGTTATAGTCCGCCATCTGATCTGCTGTTTAAATTATATTCGCCTGATCACAGAATGGGGGGGATTCATTTCGGGCTTGTTATGGATGCCTGCGCAATTATTGCAAACAACGAACGAGATGGATGGCTGGCCACTGATCGCGATGGCGAACGTCGAGTAAATGGTGATCTCGACCAAGTTCTTGCACTTAAGAATTATTGGTATCACCTATTACGAAAAGGTATTTCAATCTGGTTTGATTAGTTTGAGCTTTTTATTGAACTTTGCTTTCCATAGATGGCGAAATTCCTAAATGGCCCGTCGTGACCTGTTTCAAGGATTGGGAATTCCCATCTTCTTTGCCCTCCTCATGGGTTATAGTTCCAAAAGCTCAACAACCTGTGATCTCATTCGCCCCATCAGAAATGATCCTATTTATCCGTGCAAGACATGTATAATGTCGCATAACGGGACATAATACAGCGACTGACGTGGCTCATATTATTCCACGAGCGGAAAAAGAGTGGTTTGAAATTAACGGGATGAGACACTGGAACTGGGAAAAAAATCTTTGCGAGACATCATTGCTTGAAAGTCAAGCTAATTTGATGTTGTTAAGGGCTGACGTTCATCAGGCGTTTGACGACAAATACCTTGTATTATATCCCAAGGACGCGAGTGGTTTCTATGTCCACATGTTGGAATATATGAGCGACTTGGGAGTACTATATCATAATTCCAAGACGCATTCTCTTCTTAACTGTCAACCTGAGTTTCTATATGCCAGGTTTGCATGGTCCTTGTTCCCATTAATTACTGGGTTCTTAGGTACTTCTGTTGAAAAAGAGGTAATTAGTGTTGCGGAAGATGGGCAACGTAGTATAATAACAGCAAGAAAAATTGAAAACAAGAGCATGTATAGTCAAAAATCTAGTCAAGGTACAGCCATGTCTGAAGCTAGATCAGAAGGGAATGCCCAGGTTGGGTGGGTTACTCGCAAACCCAAACTCCAGTTACGAGGGAATAATCAAGAAAACGTTAACCTGTCTGATTCGGAGGAAACAAGGCTGGCCAAGATGCGCGAGGCGGAACTGGAAAAACAAAGACCAAAAGGGTTTGTTCCATTTAAGGGCGACCCTTTTGAAGGTAAGCCGGATCCCATTACGGTGTTTGAACGTCTGGGTTATGATGTAGTGGACGATAGAGATATGGGCTGAGTGTTTGCAAAGCACATATTTTTAATTGTAATAAATATTATTCCAGGAACGGTTTATATCGTTTTATTCCTTATTATCAGTCATGAAACACCCCTGACACCACACAGTCCGACATCGCGATCGCGACGCACGAACGGAAGCCGGATGTTACGGCACGGAGAACAAAACGGAGGACCGAACAGAGGGTTATGAAGTTGAGTTGTTTGTACTATGCGTTGTTTGAAAGTTTATTGTACGGAAATATACCGGGAAAATAGATATAAGAATGGAGCTATTTCCCACACCTTGGTACGGGCAATAACCAAAGGCTTGTTTTATTATTCTCAAAGATATGTTTCCACAATGGTTAGTTTACTACTTAATTAGTGTTAATAAATTCTCAAAGTTTGGATAAGAGTCGTTGTTCGAGCTGTATAACCCTTACATTATGTCTTTTTTTACTTTTTTTATTTGAATTCTATAACATGTTCCTCCAAGCCATGGCATGAATGACGACCATTGGCAGCAACGCTGGGCTGAGGTCATGGGACTCTACCATTGGAATAATTAGTGGGAAACAAACAGCTCATTTCATGTATCCCCACGTCGTTCAATGTTTAATGCTGCCGCATAATGGGGCCGACCTTGAGGATCCGACGCAGTGCGCTCTCTGCCAGGATGGCCTCGATACGTTGCAGCACTGTTTCTACGATTGTACGCTGATGGCACGTCACTCGCGTTCCAATTTATCGCATTCCAGCTAGTTTTAATCAGTCTGAGCTATTAAATATTTTCGTAGAGTTGTGGGGTTGGAGGTGTGGGCTCGCAAAGTGGTGTTGTACGTTATTAGTCTAAATAGTATAGAAATTTATATTAATTCGTGATTATACTATATGGAGAAACGAAAAACGGGGTCAAAAATGTACGTTGGATAAAATAATTAGCGCGTAAATAATTACAACTGGCAAAACAATGACAAAAAAAAAAAAAAGATAAAATACTGTAATTTAGTAAACTTGTTTAGTGGTAAAAATACGGTCAGAATAACTCTACTCAAACGACGTTGCTACAGCATGTACAGAGAGAGGCAAAAAAAAAAAAAAAAAAATTACACAGTCCTCCATAGGTTCATGTGTAGTAATAACAAGGAATATGACAATATAAAACGTTACTGGAATAATATTTATTACAATTAAAAATATGTGCTTTGCAAACACTCAGCCCATATCTCTATCGTCCACTACATCATAACCCAGACGTTCAAACACCGTAATGGGATCCGGCTTACCTTCAAAAGGGTCGCCCTTAAATGGAACAAACCCTTTTGGTCTTTGTTTTTCCAGTTCCGCCTCGCGCATCTTGGCCAGCCTTGTTTCCTCCGAATCAGACAGGTTAACGTTTTCTTGATTATTCCCTCGTAACTGGAGTTTGGGTTTGCGAGTAATCCACCCAACCTGGGCATTCCCTTCTGATCTAGCTTCAGACATGGCTGTACCTTGACTAGATTTTTGACTATACCTGCGCTTTGTTTCGATTTTTCTTGCTGTTATTATACTACGATGCCCACCTTCCGCGACACTAATTACCTCTTTTTCAACAGAAGTACCTAAGAACCCAGTAATTAAGGGGAACAAGGACCATGCAAACCTGGCATATAGAAACTCAGGTTGACAGTTAAGAAGAGGATGCGTCTTGGAATTATGATACAGTACACCCAAGTCGGTTGTATAATGTAACATGTGGACATAAAAACCGGCCGAGTCCTTGGGATATAATACAAAGTACTTGTCATCAAACGCCTGATGAACGTCTGACCTTAACAACATCAAATTAGTTTGATCGTCAAGCAATGATTTCTCGAGAAGACTCGGTTCCCAGTTCCAGTATCTCATCCCGTTATTTTCAAACCAATCTTTTTCCGCTCGTGGAATAATATGAGCCACGTCAGTCGCTGTATTATGTCCCGTTATGCGACAGTATACATCTCTCGTATGGATAGATGAGATAATTTCTGATGGGGCAAATGAGAACAAAGGTTTTTGTGCATTTGGAACTCTAATCCACGAGGGGGGCAAAGAAGATGGGAATTCCCAATCCTTGAAACAGGTCACGACGGGCCATTTAGGAATTTTGCCATCTATGGAAAGCAAAGTCAATCAAAAGTTAAAACAAGTCAAAACCAGATTGCCATACTTTCTCGTGGTAAGTGATACCAATAATTCCCAAGTGCAAGAACTTGGTCGAGATCACCATTTACTCGATTTTCGCCATTGCGATCAGTTGACAGCCACCCATCTCTTCTGTTGTTCGCAATTATTGTGCAGGCATCCATAACAAGCCCGAAATGAATCCCCCCCATTCTGTGATCAGACGAATATAATTTAAACAGCAGATCAGATGGCGGACTATAGGCAGGATGATGAATGCTGATGAAGTAACGCATGTCCAATGTGGATATATAATCGAAGGAATGGTCATTATCTTGGAAATGCTGTGGATTACGGAGATAAACTGGTCCATGAAAAGACATTTTTGTGGATTTCGTATATGAAGCTGAATGTAAACAAAGTGTTTGCAGCGACGATTGTATTGTAGGTATATATATTATATATATTCACCCCAGGCCGGACAGAACAAGGACACTATTGTGGGTAAAAAAAAGCGTAGGCAAACTGGCACGACAAGAGGCTTAACAAAACGTTTCCAAGTTTTGTATTTGGTTATGTCTCATAGAAAAAATAAATATTATAACATTGTTACGCAATGATTTAGAATTAACTTCTGTCATGTCGGAAAGTTGCGCGATGAGGAGGGATACGTATGAGTGGGGCAAAAAGAAAAGAAAGCCCGCCTTATTTTGTGCTTTTGTTTTTTCTTTTTTTTAATTTTTTCTCCCGTGTTTCTTTTAAGCGTATACTACATGTCTACTTTGTGTTGCAGAGCGTTCCGACTATGGACCTGGGGAAGCTTTAGTCACGTGTTAAAAAATACGATTTACCACGTAAGCAAGTCTACTGATTCTTCCATAAGGCCTTCAGTAGTGATTGATGTTTGCATACTATGAGAAAACCCGTAAGCAATTATAAATGGCAAAATAATGATAAAACGAAAAGATAAAATATTGCGATTTACTATATGGCTATGCTTTATGCAAATAGTTTTTTGATCTTCGGTCAGCTAGTTACTTATAATTAATTACGTACTGTGACAGGGTGCAGGAATTCGTAGCCTGTATTCCAAACCAGTCAGTCTTAATTGGGATCACGACCTGAACATACGGGGTCGGGGTCGGGGACGGGGGCCAGTCCACTATTCTACCCTAACCATTCCTCCACCCATAACCTAGCTAGCTTAGTGTGCATCTCATGTGCGCTTGTTTACACGTACTTTTTTTTCCATTTTTAAAACCACAGAGTGCAGCAGTATTCTGATGTCCGTATTTTTTTTGGGCAAGTTTACTTTGTTTACGTTCTTGCTTTAATTAGCATGTTTGTTTGTAATCAACTGAATAATGGTCTTTGTTTTGTTGCCAAAATAAACATGAGTGAATTTATTGTCCTGCTTAATTAAGCATTTAATTTTTAACTTTTACGTTGAACCATTCCCTACCCCGCGCCTGGAAAAAAAATAAAAATGCAAATTGAGACAAGGACGATTGAGCATTTACTTGTGGGCAATTGATGATATACATGAGCTGGTAAATTTTGGTTTACTTGTTTTTTTTATTTTCAACTTTACACTCGCTTGGATATCATTCATTTATTTATTGCATATATATTTGTTTTCTCATTGTGGATATATAAATATAATACGCATTGTCATGAAGTGCTTGTCTACGACGTACTTGGCATTGTGTGCCACTGCCGCATTGTGTGTTTCAGCAGAAGGTGAGTTTTCAGTTTGCACCATATAAAATTTTGCATCATGCTAATGTTATTTTGCTTGACTTGCATTGCAGCCCGGCAAAACGTGCCCGTACACGACCGCCTGCCAGAATCACAGGAAGCTATCGATGCGCTGTTGTACCGCATGGTCGACGACCCGCACGATCAGGCTGAGATTGTGGCTCGCACGGAGCAATACTTTGCTAAGTTTGCTGCTCGTAATGCTGCATTGGCCAATACCTTGCAACGCCGGTCGTTTGTTAGCGCAAACTATACACCTCAGGAAGCTGCGTGTCCGACATACGATCTTGTTCGCCAGGCCACCGAATTGTCGACTAATGAGACCGCGTACATCTCCGGCAGGCAAGCAGCGGCTAAGGATGCTTTGATTAATTTACTGGACCGGGTAAACCTGGATGGGTTCGATCCGACCGAATTCTTATCCAATTCGACAATCAACATTGGCCTTGCCTTTTCCGGCGGCGGTTACCGTGCCATGCTTAACGGCGCTGGATTTTTGGCAGCGGCTGATGTCAGAACTCCCGGTGCGACTGATGAAGGTCACATTGGTGGCTTGTTGCAAGCCAGTTCATACATTGTGGGCCTGTCGGGCGGTAACTGGCTTGTCGGCTCGGTCGTGCTGAACAATTTTTCGTCCGTGGTTGATTTGCAAGCTGACCCGGTACTTTGGGATTTGCAAAATTCGTTATTGGCGCCAAAGGGCACAAACGTTTCCTTGAACGAAAGGTACTACGATAACTTGGTTGATCAAACCTCTGGCAAAGCTGATGCTGGGTTTCCAATTTCTTTGACTGATTATTGGGGACAATTGCTTGGGCAGCAGTTGTTTAACTATACGGACGGCGGGTCTGGCCTTGCGTTTTCAGATATTCTTTGGACACCAGCATTTTTAAATTTTGACGTGCCGTATCCAATCGTTCTCTCTGTTGACGTGTTGAAAGGACAAACCGCGTCTTTTTACAACTCGACCGTGTATGAGGTTTCTCCGTATGAGTTTGGCAGTTGGGATGACACGCTGAATTCGTTTGCCGTGACCAAGTATTTGGGAAGCCCGGTGAATGATGGCAAGGCCAAAAATTGCGTTGTTGGATTTGATAATGCCGGGTTCGTGGTTGGAACGTCGTCTTCGTTGTTCAACGTTGCCCCATTGAATTTGGTCGCAGTTCAGGACTCATTAGTGCCGGTCGCATTGCTGGACTCACTGGAAGATTACAATTCGACGCGTGATTTCGCCGCTTATGGGCCGAATCCGTTTGCTGGTGTGCCGGATGCGTATGTGAAAGATGACGAATACGTTTCGTTGGCGGATGGTGGCGAGGACGGCCAGAATGTGCCGTTGCTGCCGTTGCTTGAACCTTCTCGACAAGTGGATGTTATCTTTGCACTGGACAACTCTCGGGATACGGACCAGGGCTGGCCTGATGGCTCATCTTTGATTTACACGTATAATCGCCAATTCCATCGCAACAATGGCACGCAAAAGATGGCCGAGGTTCCGTCGTACAACACGTTTGTCGGCGCCGGATTAACCAAGCAGCCGACATTTTTCGGCTGCAACGACACGGATTCTCCCTTGATTGTTTACCTGGCCAATCATCCGTACAGTTATTTGACCAACACGTCCACGTTGAAACTGTCGTACACGAGTGACGAGGTTGCCAGCTTTATTCAGAACGGGTATAATTTGGGCACGCAGGGTAACGGCACGTTGCAAGAGGATTGGCCGCAATGCTTGGCCTGCGCGTTGATCCATCGGGAAGTGCAACGACAGGGCACAGACGTGCTAGCGCAGTGCCAAAGTTGCTTTTCGCAGCACTGCTGGAACGGCACGACCGTGGACAGCCCGGGTGCCGAGTACGCGACGCCGACGGTGGAAATCACTGCGTCAGCCACGCGCTCGAAACCTGCCACCACCAGCCACGTTGCCACTTCATCATTTTTGGCCAACTCGTCCGCTACTGGTAGTGTCACGACTGCTGCTGCTGCTGCCGCCACCAGCGCCAGAGCAGTGGCATCCGGCAACGCATCCAGTACGATTACTAATACGCCTGCAGTGGCAAGCCAGTCCACCAACGCAGCCATATCGTCGACATCATTCATGTCCTTGTCAGCAGTTGTTTTGGCATCGTTTCTGTGTATGCTGATCAATTCAATGTTTTGAGTACTATGCAGTTATAATTTGCGGTGAATTATTTTTTTTTTTTTGGATCTTGTTGTTAGGTCGATGATTTTTAATTGTTGATTTTCAAAGAAAGTTTAATTTTGTGTTGGTATATGACTTCGTGATTTATTAAAGTATTTTCTAATTGAGATTAAATGATTGACTTTTCATTAAAACGGTTTGAGTTAAGCTTTGTAAGTTCAAGTATTATGGTTGGGGTTAATGCGCGATGCGCGACACGTAAAGATCTTGGCCTGTCACATCATTACAATTAAGTTACAATGAGTCGCGTTCGATGCAAAGGCAACAACAATACGTTGCGAAAAGACAATGTTTATAGAAATATATGGCATTTTTTTTTTTAGTTATCATACATTAATATAATATTTATATACATTCCAAATATGTAGCACGCTGCACATGAACATTGCACCAAAACTTATGAACCATTTTAACCCAAATTTGCGCCGAAAAAAAATATATATATGTGCAAAAAAAAATCAATTTTTTTTTTTTGCATTTGTTGTATAAATTGTTTCTATTAAGAAAATAATAACTTGCGTTTAGTTTTTTTCTTAATTTTTGTTTCTAGAAAATAAAGACAAGCGGCGGAATCTTTTGTTGCTCTTAGCTGCCTCAGCTGATTGTTGAACTTTAACAGCATTTGTGCCCGCGGTGGCGTAGTCATTGCCGGGCCAAACTTGAGCATGGATGTCTATAAAATCATGAAGCGGGTCAATAAATGAATCTTCTTCTGGGTACTCCAATCCGTTGGGTAATCCAGGTGCCGGCACGCCTGATTTAAACACGGCCACGTTATCAATCGGGTTGTGATTGTTAATGGCGTCTGCCAAAGAGCCGGGTGCAATGGCTGCCATGGCAAGCAAGTTTGTTCTTGCAACCGCGTCGAGCGGCGCGTTTGGGCCTTTGTTGCGGGATGGCAAGGCGGCGTCAAACGGGCCTTCGTGATGGTATGGATTATTATGGCTCTGGTCCAGTCTATCAATAACGTCGGTTGAAACGTCACCTAATGGCTTGCAATGACTGCAGTTGTGACGGCCGTGTTGATGGAAATTATGCTGTTCTCGAGCTTGGCGAAGCTCATATGGCTGCTGATGATGAAAATAAGCCGGGTTAGAATAATGATTATTCTGGTGTAATAAGTCAGACTGACTAAAAGTTACGTATAAAGAAGTCATTGTTTAGAAGTATAAATGAAGAAGAAGCGGTAAAAACCTGGGCGGCTTCCCCGGTGAATTTATATTGAAAACTGATGAAGGCAAAGAAGGGTCCGGCGATGATCTGACGTCAAGCGCGTGTCACAAAAAGTCACAAAAAATTGCTTGATTGGGCCAAATGATAAACGCCACACAATGTTAAATGTAAAAACAATTAAATTTTAAATTTTAAATTTTAAAGTTCAAATTTATTTTATTTTATTTTTTTTTTTTTGGCTTTTTCAAGAAAACCTTTCTCCACGAAAGAAAACAAGTTACAATTAACAAAAATTTCGCCGCAAAATGTCATCAATGTCTTCTTCTCACGACAATCAGAAAAGGCCACCGCCATTACCAGACCGGTTCTTTGATTACTACACTGCGGCACCAAGAATTGGCGACGATCCGGCATTGCACAGCGGACGCTCCAGGCAGGTGGGTCATCACGAGGGCCAGTGGCCGGTTCACGTTTACGTGGAGTGGATCGTGCGCGACGACGATCTTATGGCCGAATTAGACAATGTCGTACCCCCGGGCTGCCTATCGCTCGTGGTATCACCACTAGGTGCCGAATTGCCATTACACCTGTCCTTGTCTGCTCCTCTCGTCCTGGCTTCTGATCATGCTCGTGACGCGTTCGTCGACGCGGTCACGGCCGCCGTGGCCAATGCTGGCGCACCAGCTTCGTTCACGGTCACGTTCTCGCACGCCGAATGGGTGACCAATTCGGACCGGTCACGCTTATTTTTCACGTTGCGAGCCAATCAAAATCCGCAACTGCACACCTTGCTGGCTGCTTGCAATCAAGTGTGCGCCGACTCAGATCTGCCAACCCTGCCCGACGCGTTTCACGTGTCGCTGGCTTGGAAACTTCCCTACAAAGAACCACATGAGCAAGCGGACGAGTTCGACCGCAGCGCAATCGACCGACTCTTGCCCGAACTGGCGTTTCAGGTCGACACGGTCAAGCTCAAGGTGGGGAAAAAAGTTGTCCGCATCGCACTCGTACCGACGTTGTGAATACACGAAACCCTGCGATGTCGGGTCTCAGCACAGCGCAAGTGAAAACACGGGTTCAGGGTTTAAAAAATTTAAAAAAAATTTACTTTAGACAACAACCGTGTCGATTTTGCCAACAAATTGTAAATTTGGCCCTTTTCATTATCGCCTTTGACGTTTTTTTCTTGTTCCCCGCCATATACAATTCAATCACTTGTTGGACCCAATCCTGCTACTTGTCCCAAGGCTTCCGTCGTTCACTTGTTCCTTTTTTTTTTTTTCGTTTTTTTTTTATTTCCAGGTTTTTTTTTTAAAAATAATTTGATTGTTCAGTCATTTAAGCGGGTTTAATGTGCCATTTGCTCTTTGCCAATTAACACGGTCCCTCCAATAAATATGCCATTACTAGGTATGATCATATAAATCTTTTTCAATTATTTATCAGCCATCTAACATTGAATTTGTTAGAAAAACGGAGTGAACACATTGACTCGGATGCTCTGTCGAACTTGAGGTACTACAAGTACCAGTCGGTTGATAAGTCGTTTATCTCCCGGTACATCCTCAATCATTACTGGAATTTCACTGCCGAACTTATGCCTTTATGGTTGGCTCCCAACGTGATTACGCTTATTGGTCTTTGCTTCATTTACTTTAACATTCTGACGGTCGTGGTTGTCGTGCCCGATCTGGTCGGGCCGGCTCCGTCATGGGTGTATGCATCGTTCGCTACCGGCTTGTGGTTGTATTCCACCATGGACAACATTGACGGCAAGCAAGCCCGCAGAACAGGATCGTCATCACCACTTGGTGAACTTTTCGACCATGGCATTGACTCGCTTAATTGCACGCTCGGCGGCCTGATCGAAACTGCCTGCATGGGCTTGGGCCCGACCGGTGCCGGCGCTTTCACGACCCTGATTCCCTGCTTGGCCATGTTTTTCTCTACTTGGGAAACATACCATACGCATACGCTTTATCTTGGTTACATTAACGGGCCTACCGAGGGCATCATTGTTGCCGTTGCCGTCATGATCGTGTCGGCTGTTTGGGGCCCACAATTTTGGCAAAACACGATAGGCGACCTCGTACCCTGGCGTGTCATTCCCGGCTTTGTCGCCAGCGTCCCCATGCGCGACTTGTGGGTTACCGTCGTGGCTGCCGCGTTTATTTTCGCTCACTTGCCGTTTTGCGTGTTGAACGTGTACCGGGCTCGTCAGAAAGCACGCTTGCCGTTTTTGCCAGCCTTGATCGAATGCGTGCCGATCAGTCTTGCGTCTTTGGCAACTTACTTGTGGCTTTCAAGTCCTTATTCCGTTTTGTTACGTGATAACCACTTGGTATTGTACGCATTGGCAACCTCGTTCGCGTTCGGCAGGGTCACGACCAAGATCATCTTGGCCCATCTCACCAGGCAGGCGTTCCCGTATTGGACTATTTTAATGGTGCCCACAATTTTGGCACCAATCTTGTTTCGATGGTTACCGGCATGGTTTGGCACTTATATTGGTGGTCCTTGGTTTGAAGTCGTATTTTTATATGCATATTTAGCTTTTGCGGCTTCGTATTTCTTGCTATGGTCAAAAGTCGTGATTAACGCCATTTGCGACTACCTGGGTATTAACTGCTTCACAATTAAACATTCTGATAAAGCTCAGTAAATCAAATCTTTGTATTTATAGTTCTACATTGAGCGAACATATATTCATATACATAATAATATAGTCACACGATTTAAGGACAAAAAAAAGAAAAGAAAAAAAAAGCGCAAAGCAATAAAACAAAATTGGGGTATACTGATGGGGGTTTATAGACACTACTTACATGACTTTTTTTTTTTTTTTTTTTAATTATAATATATTTATTAACCAACTTTTCTTCTTTTTGCATTTGGCACATTTTCTTGAGGATCCTGTTCGTGCAAGTCTACTTCTACCACGCCTTTCCAACTCCGCCGTCTGGCACGTGCCCGAACGACAACTGATTTTGCCCCATCTTGAACTGCTTCCTTGCCCTTTTCCATGCTAAACCCCCAAAGCGTAGCCAAGTTTGAAATATCATAAGGCGCCCTGCATTCCAACGCGCTTAACGCACCGGATGAAATCACGATGCCCTTGCCTCGGGTCGCTCGAAACAATGCGGCCGCGTTGGCGATCAGGTTGCGCCTGGAATTCAAATCTGATGACGACCGCGTCGATGACGAATAACAAATTTCAAACTTGAGTCCTCTTGCCACCGCGGCTCCGACAGTACGATGACGAAGATGAAACGGCAACCGCTGGCTCAGGTCGAGCGAGATCAAGTCGAGTTCGAGCGACGTGCAAGCAGCCAGTAACAATTTCTCCGTCGTCGGCCGGACCGCGACAATATCAAACTTGGCAGTCAACCCAGGCAAAAACTGGGCCTTGGAAGTATCATCCAACGTAAACGTTATGCGAGACAAAAACTGTGTTTTCGGTAATGAAGGACTGAAAATGTCTTTAATGATTGGTGAAGAAAACGACGGCGTGATCTTGCCGGTATGATTATAATTATACACTATCGTTCCATATCCCACTGAAAAAATCTTATTAGCAAAAAAAAAAAGATTCTTCCATTCGCTGAAGTGTAACGTACTATTGTCTAGTAAGGCAACCGTCTTGTATAGATCTGGTACGGGCCCGGTTGCCTTGCCGATAAGAAGTGGAGCGTCACTACTACTCACGCCTTGTGGCCATTCAACACACAAATCAAAAAACATGTTTGCATCAGTTTATCATGAGCAAAACTGTGTGTGGGATTTGTTTGTCAATTCGTGGTTCGCACAACGCGTTTTGTCAAATATTTAAGTTGCCCTTTTGTAAAGTGAAAAAAAAATTAACAGAAAGTAAGGTTTAACGTCCAAACCGCGCCAATAAAACAGATATCGGACCTGCCAGATTTACACTCTACAACCCTGCTGCCAATGGCACCTACAATCGTACGAATGCGGATGCGAAGCGTGGCCAACTCGTCACGAAGATTGAAATTACCGCAATTGTCGAACCCACTGTTCCCGACCTGCCATTATTATAAGCATCATGCGCTGCCGTTATCGGATCCGACTTTTAGTATCAGCAGCAGCAGCAGGCACAAGCGGTTTTTGCATGTTCCTGCTTCTAACAAGCCCGAATTCGACAATCAAGTTTTTACAATTGCATCATTAACCGACCATGTTAACGAACAAATTTTGTCTAAACCGGAAACATCGAAGGTCCCCGCCGACGTGACCATCGCGGCGTTAAAAGCTTGCGAGCAAATTTTGACAGCTAGCCCATCACAGTCACCGAACCGGGCATTGCTCGAGTCAACCGATACGGATGAAGCAATTGCAAAATTGGTGCTTGATATTTTACGTCATCCGGCTACCAGGCTTGATCATGAAATTCTCAGGGCGTATTTCTTACTCCGGCCTGATACCAGACGGTCGGCTCAGGCCATGCGAATATTTTACGACCTGCACCCAACAAAGCATATCTCCAAGGATGTTTACATGATTCCATTTCGCAAGGCGCTATACGAAGAAGATACCGAGCGGGCAATTGAATTAGTCGACCTATCATCGAACTCACCTCAATGGTACCAATACCTTAGTCGGTGCTGGAAGCAGGCCGCCGGTATTTGGACCTTATCCGTGGCCGGATTAATGCACGGTTCGGATTTTCTTATCAAATCTGACTGGATTGTCGACGGTGGATTGCAACATACCGGGTCGATCAAGGTCATGGTGGCCGCGTACTTGTTCAACTCGACAATGCTGGCCCTGGTTGCGCTTAGTTCGCGGCCGGGCGATAACGGCGGCAGGGTGTTGTGGCAGAATGGCGTGTTTCAAAATAAATGGTACATGCACGCTCAAGAATCTCGCATGCTAAGCCAGATCGCGGATATGGATTTGATCAAGGTCGAAAATCAAGGTGATTTTTCACCTTTGTTGTTGCATGAATTGAACCTGCGGCAACGAAGACTGGGTGATAACGATCAAGATAACCTGATTAAGGAATACTGGGCCAAGCAAGGTCAAGGATTTGAGTGGGCAGAGCCGGATATTGACCCCGCTGAAGAGGCCAAACTTGCCAGGGACGAGGCAAAAATTAAGAAACTGGGTCTCGAAGATCCCAGGCCTAAACTTGCCATCGAAAGCGGCGACGTTAACGCAGAATGGATTGAAAGAATACTTAAAACTGGATAGACAAATTTTGTAAATAAATTATTCGTATAAGCTCTATTAATTGTTACATGCAAGAAAGAAAGAAAGAAAACAAAAAAAAATCACACCCTCTCAACGCCACCAACCCTTTCTTCGTCCCATCGGTCGAGCCGTTCCTTTCGTAAATGATATATTCCTCTAACTCGTCGATACTCTCTCACAAACTGGCCAGTATCATTACCACTACTGCCGCCTTCCAAAAATGAATGCGCCAAGGCTTCCGAAACTTGATCTGCTTCTTGCGTGGCCGACCGCAAGCGGGCATGCAGAGCTCGCGAACTAAACCTGGCCAACGCCTTGGCCTGCTCGGATTCAACTTGCCGCCAAGCTGTGTTATCTTGTGTTGCCTGATCCAACACTTTTGCTGCTTGCTCACGCTTGTCCTTTAAATCAGATTCTTGTTGCAAAATGTGACCAGACAAGTCAGCGATTTGCTTGCTCAGCAATGCCACTTGCTGCGCTTGCTGAACCGCTATCGGGTGCGTGGATTCAAAAATCGCGGTTAATACTTTATCGTCGGTTAGCAACGTGGCCAATTCGTGCCGGTTTTTGGATTTGATCACGTCAGGCACGAACACGTCCGCCTGCGGCGAGGTTGACGCAGCAGGTGATGGTGATCTTTTGGGAAAAAAGTTAGAAAATTCATTCATCTTCTCACTTGTTCCATATTTTTTTTTTTTTGGACATACACTGAAGCATTGCTTGAACCTTGCAAGTATCCCTGGTAACCACCCGATAACTGTTGCTGGCCGATTGTCGACGAACCAGGCTGAGGAGGCAACGGCGGCGGTCCACCACTGTCACGATGCAATATTGGCAATTGATATTGCGACCCTATGGTAACAGCAGCATGTGACATTTCACGTCAGCCTGTTTGTTGTTTGGCGAATTGATGCCAGATAGTAATACTTGTCAGGTTAATGAATTAGCACATTGTTTTACAAATGCAGCACATACGGTTTCAAGCGTCGAAACGTTTGCTGTTGCGACGTTTGCTAATCGCAGTCAAAAAAACCAATTTATGAGAATGGCAAGATCTTAAAAAGCACAGTTTAAAGTAACTATCGCCATGGCATACAATTGTTATGAATACCATAATTTATTGTTTTTTCTTGGATTACAGAATACGGATTGAAATATACAGGTCTTTTTTTGCCCCGTAAATTTGTTTCTATCCTCGATATTTCCACATTTGTATAACTATACAAGTTTCTCCATGAACAATTATGTATTACGAATTTATAAATATTATACAACTTGAACCAAAAAAAAAAAAAAAAAAAAAAGAGTAAAAATACTACAATGGTAAATATGATACAATCTTTAATCCCTCCAACCAAAATCCTTGCCTAATCTTCGGTACCGGTCGCGATCCCGATCGGATACGGAAGGCTTAACATTTCGGAACGCAAGATCAAAATTCTCGTTCAATACTTTGATTACCTTTTGCGATTCCTCTTCACCACCATGCTTGGCCGCCACGGTAGTTGGCGATATTTCCAAGCCGGTACTGTTTAACACTGCTGCTCGCAATGCCAACACTGCAGCCTCCCTAACCAACGCAGCCAAATCCGCGCCACTAAAGTTCTTGCATCGCTGATCGGCTGCCAATGTGTCGAGATTGACATCATCAGCCACGGGCGTTTTCTTGCTCACGGTTTTCAAAATCGCGGCTCGTTCGTCTGCGGTTGGCAATTCCACAAACAACGGCTTGTCCAACCTGCCCGGCCGAAGCATGGCAGGATCAATCATGTCCGGCCGGTTCGTGGCCGCGATCACGTATATGCCCTTGCGATCGTTCAGACCATCCAATTCAGTTAGCAACGTGTTCACGACTCGAGAAGATGAATCGTTATTCGAATCATCACGTCTGGGCACCAAAGCATCAATTTCATCAAAGAAAATCACGCAAGGAACGGATGCTCGAGCCCGATTAAACACCTGCCTGACTGCTCGTTCCGATTCTCCCACGTATTTATTAAACAACTCAGGCCCGCGTACGGAAATAAAATTCGCTCGGGACTCATTGGCTACGGCTTTGGCCAACAATGTCTTGCCACAGCCAGGTGGGCCCCATAACAAGACACCTGCTGGTGCAGTAATGCCAACTTGCGCGTATATCTCTGGTTGCTTGATTGGTTGCACGATTGCCATTTGCAATTCAACGCGGACGCGTTGCAACGCTCCAACGTCGTCCCAGGTAACGTTGGGGATCGTGGCAAACCCTTCTCGCTTGCTGGAAGGTTGCACGGTCGGTAATGCAGTCATGAAATCATCAATCGTAATTGACAACGATTGCAGTTCATTTTCCGTTAGCGGATCAGGATAGCTTTTCAAAAATTGCTGAATCACGCTGACTTCCTGGCGCTCTTCATCATGTTTGATCTTTTGAGGCAATGGAATATCAGCATCATCATTATCGTCATCAACTTCAATCACGTCAATATCCATTTGATCTTCCTCATTCACTGCAGACAAATCAGATTTAGCAGCAACCCCATTGGAGACTACAGTACCTGCACCGTCTTCCACACTTTCAACTTCCTTGATTTTTAGTTCTGAGCCTTGTAGTTCTTTAAATATTCTCTTAATGGCGGCAATGCCCGCCGCAGTAGTCAACGCGTTTAAATCCGCACCCACGTAGCCTGAAGTCATCTTTGCCAGTTGTTTAAAGTCAAAATCCCCAGTTAACCGAAGCTTTTTGGACAATACTCGCAATATGGCCTCGCGCGAAATCTCATCCGGCACCGTCATTTGAATCTCTCGGTCAAACCTGCCGGCTCGTCGTAATGCTTCGTCGATTGAATCCGGCCGATTCGTGGCTCCGAGAACCATCACAACTTTGCCATCCGTGTTATCGAGTGAGAGCTCATCGATGCAAGTCAATAACTGGGCAACAATACGTCGTTCCATCTCTCGTTGCGCGTTTTCTCTTTTCGGCGTTATTGCATCAATTTCATCAAGGAATATGATACAGGGCGCAATTGTCCTGGCTTCTTCAAAAATCTCACGAATCTTCTTTTCTGATTCTCCAGACATGCCTGACACTACTGATGGTGCAGACAGAGATATAAACGGTATTCCGAGCTCACCTGCGATCGCGTTTGCCAACATGGTTTTGCCACAACCTGGCGGCCCGTGCAACAATACGCCCCTTGGAGGGTGAATCCCTGTATGCAAATATACTTCCGGATGCGAAATCGGCATGGCCACGAGTTCCAATATTTCGGCAACAATGTGATCCATTCCACCAATATCGGTCAGCCTGACGTGCGATGGTGGTGACCTGTCTTCGTCAAATGTGGTAGCAGGCTTTTGTTTCTTGGATACATTTCCTGATATATTTGAAGTCCGGTCTCTTTTTTTCTTTATTGATTGTTGCTGCTTTTGTGATAACTGTGGTTGTGGCTGTGGTTCTTCTGGTATATGCAATGCCGGTTCTGAAGTTGGAACTGTGGGTTCTTCGTTTGCGGTGTTATTTTCGGTCTGCCATAAGCCTACAATACTTTTGTTCAAAGAATTTGTGTCCTAAAACAGGTTAGATCACGCAATCAACGTTTTTTTGACTAATCAGAAGTCCCACCTTCACTTCCATTAAATCATGTTCGTCCAGCCCTTCAAAATCGCTTTCGAGATCAATTTGTTCCACTCCACTGTTGTTGTTGCCGCCAGAAGTCCCATTATCTTCTTCTGCCAGTTGTTCATCCGCGATGCGCTTTACCGCGTCTGCAACCGCTTTGTCAACAAGGACCTTTTTTAACCTTCGTAGCGTGGCATCTTGCTCTTGCACGTATGGCGTCACCAACGACGGCAAAACTTTGCGTGCTGGGATTGACTTGCTGGCAAGGTAATCCCTGACAATATCATATACTCGACTGGTTATCTGCGATCCATGTATGATAGGACCACTTCCGGCAACCTGAACGACATTATTGTTCAAATTCCGTATCCTTTTTGGCATGCCTCTCTTCTATCTTTTTTTTTTCTGTCCTGTCTCTTATTTCACTCTCGTATTCGATTATGCATATAGTATGTACTTGGAACCATCAAACTTTTTTTTTTTTATTTTCTCCTGAAAAACTCGAAGCACCGTGTGTAAACTTTAATTTCTCGTAACCGTGCATTTTTTGGACCCCGACGCGACCTTGTCTCTTTCAGCCTTCACTCTTCAAACTTGATCAATCAAAATAAAACAACAGACGTGCAGTAAAAGATAGCTGTCGTTAAACTTAGGTATACTGCTTGATTTATTTTATTGCTTGTGTTTTTATAAGTATTGTTATATGCCATCATTTGGCATTGACGTTGCACGTCAAGTCGGAAGGGGGGGTTTTCAAGGTTCGTTCAAATTACTAACAAGGATAATTCTAGGGTGACCTGCAGATCTAAAGCCACGAGATTTTCGAACGGCGAATTGACGGTACGTGTTCAAGCGTGATAGTTCATTGCTGTCGTTGTGTGTGACAGCGGCGGTAAGTCGCGTTTTTTGTGAAAGCTCTTTCGCTGATCCATGTTGCATGCCGGCCATTTAAGCTGTAGATTTCTTTTTTTTTTGGGGGTGCAATTTCTAGTTAAAAATTCATCACAAAGTAACAGAAACGGTAGAAAATAACTCGTGCTTTGTTTCATAAAATAAAGAGCAAATGGCATCAGCAGCAGCAAAAACCACAGGTTCAGATGCTCGCCGGTCTCCAGCTCGGTCACGACGAAAGCAAGAAGAACCAGTGAAAACTACACAAAATGAGCCAGTCAAGTCGAAGATTGAACTATCTCAATACGATGATGGTGAAGTAAGTCATATTTTTAATCTTTCTCCGGTTACAACAGTTTGGTTTGATTTAACACATGGTTTTTTTTTTAGTTGACGTTAGATAAAGTCGAAGAGTACTTGGCACCTATTATTTTCACTATTCTGGCATTTGTTTCAAGAATGTATAAGATTGGAGTTTCGGATATTGTAACATGGGATGAAGCTCATTTTGGAAAGTTTGGATCTCATTACTTGAAACGTGAATTCTATTTTGACGTGCATCCTCCGTTGGGCAAGATGTTGGTCGGTTTATCCGGATACCTATGTGGATATAATGGTTCTTTCGAGTTTAAGTCTGGCGAACACTACCCGCCAGAAGTTAATTACACCTTTATGAGACTGTTTAATGCCACGTTTGGTGCCCTTTGTGTTCCGGTTGCTTACTTTACTGCCAAGAATTTAAAATTTTCAACCTTGGCCACTTGGCTTGTCACGATCATGGTTTTGTTCGGTGAGCTCGATCAAATATATTTGGTTAATTCGAACAAACTGTTAACTTGATACATATAGAAAACTCATATGCGACAATTTCTCGATTTATTTTGCTTGATTCCATTTTGATGCTCTTCACATTCACTACCATGCTTGGCCTTGTCAGTTTTCATAGCGTGCGTGATACGCCATTTTCGTCCAAATGGTGGTTTTGGCTCACGTTCACAGGAGCTTCTGTTGGCTGTGTTACCAGTGTCAAATGGGTTGGAGCCTTGGTAACTGCCCTGGTGGGAATCTACACTGTTCATGAATTGTGGGATATGTTTGGTGACTTAAAGTTGCCAGTTGTCACGTATCTTAAACATTGGGCCGCAAGAATCGTGCTCTTGATCGTGTTGCCGTTGAGTATATACATTTTAAACTTTAAAATCCATTTTATTATTTTGGAGAATAGTGGTCCCGGCGATGCGCAAATGAGTTCCTTGTTTCAGGCAAACTTGAGAGGTAGTGATCTTATTTTTGGTCCAACAGATATTGCACTAGGTTCTAAAGTAACGATTAAAAACATGGGCTACGGCGGCGGTCTTTTGCACTCACACGTGCAAACTTTTCCTGAAGGTTCAGAACAGCAACAGGTTACGTGTTATCACCACAAAGATACTAATAATGATTGGGTTTTCCACCCAACTCGCGATCAAGTGCCGCTTGACCCCGCCGACCCGGAGATTCGGTTTGTTCGCAATGGCGATACGATTCGATTGCTGCATGACCTGACTGGCAGAAACTTACATTCGCACTCAGTTGCGGCTCCGGTTACGAAAGACCAAAATGAAGTATCATGTTATGGAAATGTTACGATTGGTGATGACAAGGATGATTGGATTGTGGAAGTAATTGACGACGCTCGTTATAAGGATCAAAAAGTACACACGCTCACGTCCACACTTCGGTTCAAGCATAGTGCTCTTGGCTGCTACTTGCGGGCTGCAAACGTCAACTTGCCTCAGTGGGGGTTTAAGCAGATTGAAGTTACTTGCGATAAGGAGAATAATATTAAGGATCGATTCACTCATTGGAATGTGGAAGGTCATTGGAACGAACGATTGCCACCAGGCAATGCCAAAGCTTACAAGTCACCTTTTTTCAAAGATTTTGTTCATCTTAATGTTGCCATGGCGACGTCAAACAACGCACTCGTTCCTGATCCGGATAAGCAGGATGATTTGGCTTCAAGACCCTGGCAATGGCCGGTATTAAACGTGGGCCTGCGCATGTGTGGGTGGGGCAACGAGACGGTCAAGTATTACCTTCTCGGAAATCCAGTAATCATTTGGGGCACTACTGCTTCAATCGTGGTCTTGACTGGCTTGACATTGGTTTACCTTTTGCGATGGCAACGTCATGTTAATGATTTTACTACGTCAGAATTGTCTTACTATATATACTCAGGAATCTACCCGGCACTGGGCTGGGCGCTTCATTTTTTCCCTTTCATCCTGATGGCTCGTGTTACCTACGTGCACCATTACCTACCAGCCTTATTTTTTGCCATTCTAACGTTTGCGTTTGTGTTTGATTACGGTACCAGCAAATGGTTGCATTCGTACTTGCGATACGTTGCTTACTTGATTATCTACGCGATCGTGATTGGCGTGTTTTTGTTGTTTGCACCCATTTCAATCGGCATGACCGGTCCTCATGAGGATTACGCACACTTAAATTGGTTAAGTACTTGGACCATATAGGCAATTTTTTTTGTGTAAAGTACGTGATTGAATGTAAAACATATAATCATTGATGACTCAAAAAAAAAAAAAAAAAGAGATTATAAATTTTATTTTATTGAATAATATGTACAATCAAAAATATTTTATTTTTTGTTCTCACTGTGACTAGATAATTCCTTAATTCGCCTTGTCAGCCCATCAGCATCAGTAATCGGCAATTCACACGTCTGATGATGACAAACGTACGCAGTCACGTCCGGATGACCATCCTTGACAAATTTTCCTGCATGCTGAATTATCAAATTCTTGTATAGAATATTCTGTTGCAAAATCCAACCTTCTTCTAATTTTTCTTCCACTTCAGATTCTGATGGAAACTGTGACGGAATTCGAAGTTTCACGACCGTGGAGTGGGTCAATAGTGAGCTGTTCACGGCCCCATCAAATTCCTGCTCGATCGATTTGGCAGCGTCCGGAGCCACGATTAGCACGATCGATCTGACCCCTTCTGAGGCTGCCACGATGGATTCTAATAAACTACTATACGCAACCGGCTGAGAAACAATGTCCATAGCAAACGAATCCATCGTCTTGTTTGCGTAGGTTTCTAATGCCGCATCATCCAAAATGGCAGATAGTCTTTGTAGATTGCTTACTGAGACCGAGTTTGCCGATGGCTCCGCGCCATCAACACTGCTCTTGATTCGCAAGATTAAATGCTTGGCATCGTTTGGAACCGGGAAATACCCAAAATCTGAAGAATCCCAAAAAAGATCGTTTTGCGTATCTTGCAGCTCGCGAGCGAAGCGAAGATAATTAACGTTAAAAGTGGCTTCGTACAAATCAAGCAGGCCTGAAATTACGAATGCATAATCTTCCACAATTCCGTGCGTGAGTGATGCTGACGCGCTGCCGTCTGAAAACACGCGAGTCAATGTTCGGGTCTCGCTATCGTACAGGTTTTCATAAATAAAATTCGCAGTCTGTTCCGCAACGTTCAACCAAACCTTGGATTCCTGAGGTAAGCGTTCAGCGCAAGCAGCAGCAGCTTTTGCCAACGCACTTATGGCAAGGCCGTTCCAAGATGCTACAATTTTTGTATCCGTACTTGGCGCAGTCCGAGTCGCTTCTCGGTGTGCACGAAGTTTGGCCCTGCATTCTGCTAATATTTCGGTAATTTTGGCTTCAGGATACCCAAATATTTTGGACAGTTCATCAATTTCAGTCCGAACTTGTAGCACATTCTGCCCCTCCAATTCGTTGTGAAGATCAAACTGTGGATCCACGTTTCCAAATTCAGAAACATTCCAATGCGCGGCAGCAATATCTCCCGGTACTCGGCCAAGGACTTTAAAAAAGTCGTCATATGTCCAAACGTAAAACGCGCCTTCTTTTTTCTTTAAAGGGTCATCAGAAGGGTACGAATCTGCATCTTCTGCAGAATAAAACCCTCCGTTTGCATGTGCCAACGGTCCGGATGTTAAATAAGTGCTAATGTCAACAATGCTATCAAGAGCTACAGTATTCGACTTGTCAAACAAATAAGCATCCGTATATGCTCTTAATAACAAAGCTTGATCGTACAACCTAAAATCATCATATTAGCAACCTTTTTCTTCAATAAATTCTTTTTGGGGGTTATTTGCATTTTTTCAAAATGTGGCAACGACCAATCATCGGTAACCGAATATCTGGCAAATCCGTTGCCTATCAAGTCATGTATTCCACCCTTGGCAATATTCGTGAGAGTTGTTACTGCCATGTCAGCAGCCTTTTGTTCGTCCTTAAGATCAATCTTTTCAGTCACCCGCATGTATGGATGCATTCTCAGTAGTAACCTTAACATGGTAGGCTGTGGAAATTTTGGTGCTTCGCCAAATCCGGCATGTAACTTGTCATACCTTTCCAGAAAGTACTCATAGGCATCATAAAGCACACCGGGTCCGAGTGCTGAATTTGAATCAGCCTTATTTTTCTCATTTGTCCATTCGCGAAGCTTTGCAACAGCTGACTCGCCCGCATGCTTACAACTTTGCTCTTCTGTAGTCCACAGCTCATAAATCCTATTAAGAACATCCCTGAATTCTGGACCGGAAGGTTTTACCTTCCTTCCTGTTTTGTCTGAAATGTCCTCCCAGGGTCCTGGCCAATAGGTACCACCGTATATGGGGTTTAATGTTTTTGGATCCAAAAAGACATTCAATGGCCAGCCGCCGCGTCCACCGCTCATGGCTTGTAGATACAGCATATATATTGAATCGATATCCGGGCGCTCCTCTCTGTCAAGTTTGATTGGTATAAAACGTTCATTCAATAATGCAGCTATTTTGTCTGATGAAAAGCTTTCGTCATTCATGACGTGGCACCAATGACAGGTATGATACCCGATAGAGAGAAAGATCGGTTTGTTTTCTCGTCGTGCGCGTTCCAGTGTTGCATCTGACCATTGCTGCCATGCAACAGGATTGTCCTTATGAGCGCGAAGATAAGGCGACTGAGCAGAATAAAGAGTATTTAAAAGAGGCATTGCGAGAAATGGCTCATCGTTTGCACTTGTGGTAGATGAGTAACGTAGTGGTGACGTGAGGGACCTTGAAATTGTAGGAGCAATTGGCAATCGTGTTGTTGACCGAAGTTGCACAACGTGATTACTTGTTCGATTCAGAACCCGCAAAAACATTTTTTACGTGCACGTTAGATGGAAATCAGACGAGCAATTACACAAGATGCACAAAAGAAATCGTTCGTTGGGTACTCGTCCTCCACGGCAAATGTGGGACGCGAGGTGACCAAACTCATCAATGACGTATTTGAACTTTATACCTGGTGAAAACTCAGAACGAACAGTTCTGACCTTGAAATATATAAAAACTAAAATATATAAACAAAAAAAAAAGCGTTTATGGATTACAAATGTTTATCATTGATCGATACATTCCAAAAGTACGGACGTTTATGCAGCAATTAAAACTTGAATTGTATCTATTATGAAATAAAAAATAAAAAAAGCTATGTAATAACTATGGTATTTTTTTTTATAGTATTAGTATAAGTGGCGGTTTAATCCCAAGCTACCGCCCTGTCATATCATCAAGCACATCTATAATTAAAAAAAAGTCAGCACGTGGCTTGCATAAAAAATCATCGCAAACAAAATGAAAGAAATATATGGAGTAGCGTCAGAGATCTTGGTGATAAATAAAAGCATCATAACAAGATGTTCAATAAAAAGTAGCAAAAAATGTTATCATCACACAGCTATAATACCATAACTTTCATTTGCAACATTTTAAGTAAAACTATCTCACCTTTTAGCAATGTCATGACTTGAGGAATAACTGTGAGGAGGAAAAAATTTTTAATTTATACGCGAAAAAATCTAGGGCACTAACTACGTAGGGCTTACGCTGTTTGCGTATCTTGATCCATGTCTACGTTAAGCATACATATTATAGTCATTTTATCATTAATTTCGATTATAAAATATTGTACACTGTTTTTTGATCTATTCCCCTGTATGATGTGCTTTTGTTTTTTCAACCCTGTTCCTTTACCTTTCCTTGTTGATCTTTTTCAGAGCTTCTTTTCCGTTTCTTTTTCAACGTAGTAGAAATCTCTTTTCTTTCAATTGGCTTTCGTTTTAACTCTTTCTTCTTCTTCTTGGAAACTTTACCTAGGTTGTTCATCCATGGTTCGACTTCGCACCCTGATTCCTTCATGACATTAATGACACTTTTAATACTCTCCAGATCTTGCTTAGTAAAGTATGTGACTGCCGTGCCCTTTTTTCCTGCACGACCAGTTCGTCCGATCCTATGAATATACGCCTGTGAGCTCTGTGGAACATCATAATTAATAACCAAGTTAACCCCGTGCACATCGATACCACGAGCAAGAACATCTGTACAAATTAAAACCCATATTTCTGCTTTCTTAAACCGCTCAATAATCTTCTTTCGCTGCGACTCCGTGCGCTCACCATGAATAACGTCAACATTGACTCCATCATAAACAAGCTCATTAAATAGCGCGTTTGCTCGGTCGATAGATTGAACGAATACTAGCACTGGTGGTACCAATTCCCCAGTTTTTAACATCTGTCTAATGGCAATCAATTTTCCTTCTTCGCTTCCAGCATATACCAACTTCTGCTCAACACTTTCGGATGCAGAAGTGCCACCTCGGCCAACGATTATTCTCAATGGGGAAGTCATTATTCCGTTTGCTAATTGCTCGACACCTGAGGTTATCGTGGCACTGAAAAATGCTTTCTGTACATTGCCAGATGATTTCAATGCAAGTAAAATATCATCAGTCTGACCATCAAACCCTGTTTCAAATAGCCTATCAGCTTCGTCCAGTATGAGATGTCGGACTTGTGACAAATCCAACCCTGACTTGATAGCGTGAACTAATCTGAGCGGTGTGCATACAAGTACATCAGGTGCTGCTCTTGTTAAAGTATCAGGTGAAGAAAGTTTTGCAATTATTGATTTTGACAAATATGTCACTTTTAAATCTCCATTTTTTGATAAAAGCGTAAATTGAGCAGAAATTTGAGTGGCAAGTTCCTTGGTTGGAACAATAATTAAAGCTCTCACACCTTTGGTGCTATGTTTTTGTAATCTATGCACAATAGGCAGTGCATACGCCAGCGTCTTTCCCGAACCAGTTGGCGCACATGCGATCAAATCGCGATCCAAAACAAGAGCGGGCACAGCTTCCGACTGAATTGGTGTCGGACTTGCAAAATTTAAACTCTTGACCGCTTTTTTAAGTAATTCTGAAATATTAAATCTAGTAGCCAGGTCAGCAAAATTGGCTAATGGTTGTGGAATATCCAAGCCGCTGATTTTGATCTTCGCATTCGATCTATGCTGAACCGCTGAGGTCGGTTCATGTTTCAATTCTGCTGAATCAGTTTGCTTCTTTGGTTCATCTTGTTTTGGTTTGGTGGTGTGTGTATGAAAAAAATCAAGCTCTCTTGATATATAAGTTTGATCATCTGCCACGGCTGGTTTTTCTTGCTAAATCAACAACATATTAGCGATCATTTGACCTCGTGAAAAAAAAAAAAAAAAAAAAAATCATACCTTCGTGAAAGCACTAGTGTCGCTCAACTGAGCACCTCGAGCTAAAAGTCTAAAAAAATCCATAATACTGCTTCCTTCCTCAAATGTAAGCGTATTTGATTATTTTTTTCTACCAGGACAGATTTTCCAAAGTTTTACCGATGTTCGACCTGCCAAAAAATTTGGAAAATTAGTAAGCGCGCCGCATGAGGCTCAATCAATGACTAATATATTAGATAATTCAAGTTGGACCGATTACACAAAGATTAAAGAAACATTTCAAATCAATTAAACATAATAATATTCAAAACTTTTTACATGTAAACCAATTACTCGCTATCGCTATCGCTATCTTCATCATCCTCCACGTGAGCGCCTTCCTGTTCGCTGTCATCACCAAGATCAAATTCCTCCTCACTATCATCATTTTCATCGTCAATTCTATCATCTTCAATATCTTCCTTAGTTTTCTGATCTTCGTTCTTAAGCGATTCTCTTAAAACTCGCAACTTCTCCTCGCGAATTTCACGTTGCACCTTTAGATATTGCCCAAGTGGCGTCTTTTCCCAAGACAGATCAGCTAAAAATGCATTCACCATGGCCTGGCTTCCTGGAGCAAACTCAACATTTTTACGCTTCTCCTGGATGAACTTGCTGTTGACTTCCAATTTCTCCACTACTTCCAAAAGCTGCTTATGAAATTTGTAGTTTTCATTCTTCGAAACTTTCTTGCCTTTCTTGCCTTTCTTTTGAGGAATGTCAACGGTCTGAAGTCGATCTTTTCTACGAGCATATCGCTTCAAAGTAATGACACACGGAACAATCAATTCGGGGAAAGCAATATTCTTGGAGTACAAACCGTAAAATTCAATAATGCAATCAACTATCTGTTCGCAAACGCCATTTTGATAAACGCGTGTGCCCAAGTAAGCAGTATTTGCTCTAATATTGTGTTCAAAATCAAATGGTCTTAAAGTAGAAGGCTTTGCAAACTTGGTGACGGTAGTCGATGTGAGCAGCTCAGTGATGACAGGTAGCAGAGGAATGTAAACATCAACATCACGAGAAAGGTCAACCAGCGATCTGAAAAGATTAAATCTTAATGGGAAATATTGAGCTGCAGGAATCAGTCTCATTGTTCCTAAAGTGACCTGAACAAGAGGGTAAATCAAAGGACGAAGTGGTGATTCGGATCCAGCAGCTTGTTCTTTTTCAACGTCACAGTGAAATGACAATACGCGACGCCAGAAATCTAACGAATGAATGTACTGCCAGTTGTAAACAGTTTTGTATGAGTCTTTAGTCTTTTGAACAACACTGTTGCGAAGATGAATCGCCAATTGCCTAATATAATCGAAAGCCGTCTGATACGAAACTTCGGCGTCTAACGAATAAAGAGTTGCGGCAGTGTTCTTCATAAAATTAATCAACGGCAACGTGTGGACTGAGGTATGACGGCAGTTCTTGACCATACCAGCATACGATGTCTTCATGCAAAGCTCCAACATGCCCTTGTCTCCAGATTCCGCAGTAGATCTAATAACTATCCATGCCGCCAAACGCGAGCTCTCGTCTGGAGATGTGCTCCAGACGTCAACCACAGCCTTTATGAATTCCTTGATAAACTTTCTGAAGCTAGCAAAGTAAGGAAGAAGCTTGTCTGAAGCGGTCAACACAGCACTAACAGTTTTCGAGTCATTTAAATCAGATAGCAATTTTAAAATGTTATTTGAAAGCGACTTGAGCAATGGCGCAAGTTGATGATATTTTTTAGTATTGGTGGTCACTGTTCTTCTGCCCGATGCGTTGGTTGATATAGGTATATGATAATTAAGCACTTCAGGAAATTCTGCAAGTACAAGAGTAATGACGTCGTTGTAAACCTCAGGATCTGTAATTGAGTATTTAAAATTGGCAGTCTCAGATGGATCGTTGCCCACATGAACAGCAGATCTAAACGCAACGGCCGCACGTTTCAAAGCGCGCAAAGACTTGTCTTCAATTAAAGCCTTTTTCCATTTGGCAACATGCTTCCTGGTGAGCTCCTCTTTTTCATTGCCAACAGCCTTTGCCTTCTTTAATGATCGCTCGTCTTCGGAATCTGATCCGCCAAGTATATCTTCATCATCAATGTCTTCGTCATCATCCTGATCAGAATCATCACCGCTGTTGTTTGCGTTGAGCATTTCCTGATCTTCCTGATCCAAGAACTGTGTGAAGTCTGCAACATCGTCAGGGCTCCCTTCGGTCTCATCCGCCTGTTTTCGCTTCTTGCCTCCCTTCTTCTTGGGGAAAGCTTCGTCAACATTGGCAGCACCACCTGCACTACTAAAGAGCTCCTTAGCAGAAGTGTCACCTAAAACAGGGTCTTTTTTGTTAACAATGCGTGGCTGTTGTGCTGTTTCACTGTTGTCTTCATATCGCACCCGCTTCTTGTTGCCCTTAACTATCTTCTTGTTGTAAGCCTGAACAACTTTTCGCTGCTCGATAGTTCTCTTCAAATGATTTTTCTGAAACTTCTTTGTCGATTTTTTAGCCATTGTTTCCTACCAATTTTCAGTACAAGTAGTGTTTTCGTTTTGGCAGTAGAAGAAGAGGTTTTTCTAAATTTTTTGTGGTGCGGCGTTAGCATTGATTACCCGGACGGTTTTGGTCCCAACGTGGGAATTCAACGCCTTTTTACTTATACGAACGTCTGTTTATTTTTTTTTTTTACCAAGTCAACAGTGTCTTATTCCAACTTATTATAAAAAACCTTGTACGCATGATCGATATCAAATAACAGTTGCCGAGATTCCTCCTCCGTCAGCTCATCTGTGGCCTTCATTGCATTCAGCTTTATAAGCCTGGAAATTGTTAATAGTAGATTTTGAAACATTCTCATGTAACCCACCATTCTATAATTTTTGCACGCCCGTCAAAATTCTCTGTTGTTACAGCATTCAAACTTGTCATGAGCTCTCCAAGAAGTGGGTGTAAGTCATCCTTGGCCTTGTAATTGAGCTTTAAAGCATCCATAAATGTAATGAAGTTCTATGCATGTTTAGTTTAATAATAGTTGAAGTCAAACTGGTCATTCTTACAGCAATCGCATCTGCAGCTGCCTTGGCCGATGATGCTGTCTGATTAGGTAGTGAAGTCGGCTGTTGTTCCGTGAAAGACACAGTGTTGGCAGGCCGAGTGGCCACAGGGTTCTCCACGGTTGCCGGAATTCCTACTCGTATTCTTGATATGGCGGATGGATAATCAATCTAAGTGTATTAATAGCGTTAGAAATAAACAAATTGACGGGGTCATACGAACGTCCACATACGTCATATTGCTTGCTGAAGGAATCCAAATCTTTAAATTCATCCGCAACTGCTTGATTTTTAAGTATCGTGCTATATTGAGCAAGTAGCCTGCTGCATACGGGAGTGTATCTGTTTGATTAATAATTAATTGAGTATTCAAAACAACAGCTTTTACATACTCAGATTGTGAAATAGTATCCTTAACGTATGCTCGCTCCACAAAGTCGAGTGTAACAATGATGGAATATATTTCGGCCAACGACTCATACAAATCCCGTTGTGCTGATGTTCTATAAAGCCTGGCTTCTTCGTCAAGCGGAATCTTGGACCTCAAAGCTGTTGAGGCAGAAAATGATGATGATGAGTATGCGGTGGGGGCATATGGTTGATTAGATGCCATAGTGCGCGCGAGGTTCACCTTATGCGGTCAAGCTTGAAAAAAAAGCTATTAATGACTTGATTCAAAATATTTCAGCTCTATCTGTTAAATTTTCATATGCACTTAATAAATGTTAATAAAGTGACAATCAATTTGAGCAAGTGAAAGGGGTGCAGCAGGACATAATCGAAATCAAGGTATGACCGATATATTACTCAGCTACCCGCGATTTCGACGGTCTAACTCAAGCCATTTATTCACAAAAATATATGATCACCAAACTATTTTACGGCTGCATTTTTTTTTAAAAAACAAATATACCTTTAAATATCTGAAGTAATGACAAGAAATGCCAATGTTTGGCCAGAAAACCTTGATAAACTAAGCCATGACATGCATGGCAATACCAAGACCCAATCTATTATTCAAACTAATGATAAAGCGGTCAAACATAGATATTTGTTGCTCTCATCCGGTCCTCCTAAATATAACATACAGTTGAATCATTATAATCTAACGAGCATTCCACAAAAACCCAGAAAAGATCTTAAAATCAAGTTCAATGAGATCAATGACACAGTAAGTTGTTTTTAAGAACCAAGTATGATATCCCTGACGAAGAATTTAAGATGAAGAAAAAGAACAGAGTTATTGAATTTGTGATAATTTTTTGTCAAAGACTTTTTTCCTCCTTTTTTTCTATTATTAGCGGGAAAAATTTCATTATTCAACTAATTCAGACAATGTGTCTCTGGACCATAGCTTACAATATTATGTATGGCTTTATAATCTATTGCAATTTGTTAAATAATCTGACTTTGTTAGAGTAAACGATTTCTGGTTTAATTCGGGCAGGAAATTCTGGACAGAGCATCGCGAGTTTGCTTTAAAACATGCACAATCTGCATGGCATTTTACGAAAGTCAATCAAGAGGCTGATGGCCGTAATGAATGCAAGGCTGAATCATGGCATAATTTATTTTTTTTTTCACGCTATATTGAAATCTTATTATTTAACAGCAATTCAGATAATCAGGGCGATTTCTAGCAAGTACAAGATCGTACATGTATACAGATAAGCAGCCAAAGGTAATACATGGTATCGGGTTAAGAGAAAATAAAGCAAGCTTATGTGGGGAAAACAATTGTGGGATCGATGTTTAAAGTTCCGAGCATCATTTCCATAGTGAACTCTTCATCTGTATCGGCTCTTGATGTAGTCTGGATCGAATCTGATGTAACGTCGTAGTCGTATTCATCCCTTGCGCCATTGATTCCGTTTGCATCGCGATCTTGTTGTTCGTCATCTTCGTCATCAAACCCGCGACGTCTCGTTCGCTTTTTAAACTCAGCAACTCCTCCCATTTTCATGACTCGTTGAGCAGCCAGTTCAAATAAAAAGCTGGCTGCGGATTGCGCAGCATTGCGCCACTTGTTTATCAAAATCATGAGATGGTCATCTTCAGATATCTGCTGCCCATCAGGAAGCGTGATCTTTGAGTTTTCGTACTTGAAAGCCTGCTCACTCTGAGCAATCTTTTGGCGAACCTGACGAATCGATAAATTAAGCGCCGTTTCTTGCTTTAACAAAACTGGATCGACCGTTGTTCTCTCTAAGCTGAAGTTAGCTTCAGGTGCAGTAATTCAGTGTCCCATGTATGATGAACCTTGAAGTCCAGCTAAAAACTTTTCTCTAAATTTGCCAACATGTGAATCCGACGCAGCAGAATACTTGTGTTTATCAAATACTGAAGTGAACATGAGTCGCTTGATCGGACTACTGTCCATGTCTAATAAGGTTCCGCCACTGGAGCGATCATTTCCATCATCGCCAGAACGCTGGCGTTTCAACGGAGATTTGAACGGCTTGGACAAAATTGGGGTACCCTGGGTAGATTTGAATTTCAAAGGACTAGTAGGCGGCGTATAGTCACTCATCTTCCACTGTTAATGACTTGTTTTTGTTAATGATCCAAGGCAACTTTTTTTTTCAGGCGGTGAATCACGGAGCCCAGGAGCCGCACCAACTAGCAATCAGGTTTTCTCCATTTTTATGGTCAACTTGGGTCGGAATTTTCTGCCTTCTCTACATTATATTATTATTATTATTATTATTCTTATTATATAACTTGATACTCATGACAAATGATTATCATATAGTCGGCCAAAAGTAAAGAAATGTTCTCCACTTTTTCTAAAGTCAGTTTGGGCAAGGTTTTGTCGTACTCTCCTGAATATGTGTATTCAGTTGACCGGCTTTCCACATCAAAACTGATCTCATCCCTTTCAGATCGAAGCATAAAGATTTTTGATTTAAATTCGGGATCTAGCGTGGTTGAGCTCTTGACTATTAAACATACACATGATGGGAATGTAGAAGGCGTTCAGATCGTCGATGAAAACAGTGCGTTAACAGCTGGATCGGACGGAGTCGTAAAGCTTTGGGACTTTCGAACAAACAAAAGTACCGCATTATTTTCAAAAGGTGAGTACATGTATGTATTTTAATTGACTTATTTTGGGTTTAATAAACTTATAGATGACTCGGATCAGCCACTACTCTCACTGGCATATTCTTCTCTTACTAACGAGATTGCCGCCGGTACTGAACTTGTCGCGCCCGATGCGGGTGTAATAGTATGGGACATTCGTAAACCAAATACCCATCTTCGTGCATATCTTGATTCACACAGCGATGACGTAACGTCGGTTGCGTTTCATTCGAGCATTAGAAATTTACTTTTATCTGGATCAACGGATGGCCTGGTAGTTAAATACGACACCACGATTTCAGATGAAGACGATGCTGTCATGCAGGTTGTCAACAACGGAGCGTCGATTCACTCCGCAGGGTTTTTAGGGGACAACATGTATGCATTATCACACATGGAGACTTTTAGCATATATAGACCTACGAACAAGCATGATGAAACAGAAGAAGAGGATATTAACAACCAGCCCATTCTTTTCGGTGATATCAGAGAGCCATGGGACTGTGAATACGTTGTCGGTGTTGGTAAAGGATATATTGCAATTGGAAGTAATTCTAGTGAAAAACTTTCGTTAATTGCCTTGCGAGGTGAAACTGTATCAGTCAAGGAAAGAATCGTGCTTCCTGGTGCGCATGGTGAAGAAGTGGCGCGAGCAGTCTTGGTCGACGAACGAAATGCCAGAATTTTTTCTGGAGGAGAAGATGGCAAACTCAAAGTCTGGATTGCAGATGGCAATGATCATCAACAACATTGGAGTGAAGTGAAACCTGACCGAAAAAAGAAGGTGAAAGACAAGAGGTTCAGGCCCTATTAATCATTACGGATTATTTTTTGTGCAATAAAAAAATAAATAAATTGCAAAAACTCGTTAACAAAACCCAATCCAAATAACATTATTCTTTTTTCCCTTTCCCCAATACCGTTTCCCTTTGAAATAAACCACAAAATTAACAAAAACCGACATCAGGATTATATTTTAAGACGCCACTGCCGACTCTTTATGAACCAAGAGATCGCCGATAGTACTGCGCAATATCCTATTAACAACGAGAGAGCTTGCACATTTTTGACTTTGAGAGTATTCACCGTTAAGTTTACCAAGCCTGTTAAAACGTTGGCTAATAGAAAAATTGCCAACCCATTCACATTAACTGCATCAACTCCTCGAGGCACGGTATCCTCATACGTGACGTCTCGTCGAGAATGAAAAAAAAATGTCTCAACCAAAAAATATAATAGGATATATATATTATTATATGACGCAATCCATAAAACGTATGGTAGATTTGCCAGTCGTCGTGACACCTGAATGCTGAATAAATGAGTACATATTTGAAATAATGCAAAGTATCCAATGCCAGACACAGAAAGATATATCACGATTGATTTCCGACTACCGCCATTGGAGTTATTTTTAGAAGTACATGCAAATCTAGAAAGAAATGGAATAGAAAAATTCCTTGGTACGGAAGGTAGAGTGTACAATCCTGTGGATTGTCCAGCAAGAAATATCGACAAGTATCCAATAAATGAAAATATTCCTTCTTTATTTTGAGAAATAATACCGGTGCGCGGGGCGGTGAGAATATATGTTAAAAGCGGAGTGAAGTGTAGCAGCAATTGATATCCAGTACCAATAAAGAGCGATAACATAGCATGAGACACGTGGTCCGTCAAAAAATTGAACAACGTTAAAAATGGCGGTAGCAATCCCAGGGTCATGAAAAAATTCCAGTGAACACCGTACTCTGAAGTATGCTCATGATAATCAACCGCCTTTACAAGAAGCAACCGCAAGCCCCCAAGGATAAGGACAGAAGTAGTCTGTCGAAAAGATCTTATTAGTGATACCAACAGTTTTGGTCGTTGCTTGAGAAATTCATCCTTCAAATAGCCTCTGGCTGAAACAAGACCCATCGAAAAAACAAACGATCCAACTCCAAGATCCATTAGCGAAGTACCCCACGTCTCAACTTTGGCAAACCTCCGAGGAAAAATTTCAAAATCAACTGAGAGAATTGCAATGCAAGTAATGATCATCATACCACCGCGGTAAGTAGTGAGAAAAGATTTTTTTGGCAAATAGGCTTCGACGCTTATTGGTGTAACTGATATAGCCGATGTTGATACAGCCGACGGGATAGAATGAGAATTCTGTGGTAAAAATGGAGATGTAGACGGAGCAAATTCCTCCTTTGAAGACTGCAAAACTTGTTCATCTTGATATTTTTTGTCTAAGCTTGCATCATATTGCAAAGCTTCATCGAATGTCGATATAGAATTCAGATCATGCGCCGACCGAAGACGCTTTTCTCGCTTTTGGATAATTGTTAAAGCCGCTTTCTGTTTTGTATACGAATATACTGGAAAACAAGTACATATGATTATGGCAGGAGTGAGAATAAGAAGATTGAACGAAAGAGGGTGGGATGCATAGATAGTGATTGAAAGCAATAGCAAAACCCAATTTAATATAAAATCCGCGGTAAATATCGTAAATGAAAATGACTTTGCACCATTTTGAGAAGAGAAAAATGCAAACCGGGTTTGAAAAGCACACCAGAGTGAGTAGGAGGTCTAAATCTTGTTAGATCAGATCAAATCGTTAAAAAAAATCAGAAGCCCGAGGGAAAAAAAAAAAAAAAAAAAAACCAAAACCAAAACCAAAACAAGATAGTTTAATATATCATTGTATTCCTCACAAAGACAAAAAAGAAAAAAAAAAGAAAATAAAAACCAAACATACCAAGCCAGCGAGAGTGATGACATTAATCTCCTGGATCGACCCGCCGGTTAGTCCAGACACGAACTCTTCTTTGAGATGCTTGAACGTCCGGTCTGCAGTGATCTCAGGAGAAGAATATGAAAAGGGCATCGAACATGGGCCAGGCCAGTAAGGCTGCCACTACTGTAAAATTAAAGATCAAAGTTGGTGGAGACAAGATAGGGAAGTTGCAATTTCTTGGTTCAAGAAAGATGAACGAAACGTGTCCAGGATTGATTATTTATTTTGTACACAAGCCGAAGGTCGCATCACACGAAAGAAACAGCGCAAGTGGAATTAACTTTCGTGAGTTAAAACTACATATGTGCAAACACGTGCACAGATATGCTGCTATGCTTATACATTAAAACAAGTTCTTAAGCCATATTCTGGGGACGATTCGACAAGCAACAACCATACACAACACTGGTCTTGCGCTAAGGCGATCGTATCCAGAACAGGGTTGACAGCTCCGATGAACCTGCACGTTTCACCATATGCGCCACAGCACCACAACTAAAACTTTGCAAAATTATGGACAGTTGTGGCAACGGCAACTTTAGAAGTCAATAGGATGATGCAACCGTCGAATGACCAAGAGAATAAACCGCCAGGTTTCTTATCTCAGAACAATTCTGGCATTGACCAAGGGTTGGAAAGAATAAGGGTTGCTACTGGTGAGGACTCGCAACCAGAGCCTGAACCGGAAATAGTTGATCAAATGTTTTCATTCCCAAAGCACTCCATAGATACCCTTGCAGATTCTGGCTTATATAATTCCAAATTGCTGCTTGGTACACCTCGTAAGATAAAATCACCGGGCATAATCAGAATGTTCGGCATATGGAAAATGCATGGTCCAAGAGTGTATTTCGATCGAGACTCAAAATCAACTCACCGGATTGCGAGAAAAAGAGCAACGTTTTCTTTAATCAATAGCTCACGGAAAGCGTGTGTGCAGATTTATATGTTTGGCATGGATTGTTTGATTCAGCTGTTATCATTACTACAAGATCTTCTTCCGCTGCTATTTGGGACTTTATTCTCACTTTTAATACTATCCATGATCAGTAACTACTTGTGATGGTATGGGATTACTAATGTGGCGCAATGTTGGTTAAGGTGGAATATTTGAATATAATTTATTGCTTGAAAAATAATTATAATATACAATGTGACAAACGCGATAAAATATGGTTTGCCATTTCATGCTAAATCTGATAGTTCCCCCCAGTTTCGTCTGGACCATCAGTGACTCCAGTTCTACCTTGTTGGTCATCATCATATTCGTAAACACGGTCATCGGAATTTTCGAACCATTTCTTCCAAAATTCCATAAACGACCACTTGTGCACAGGCTTTTCATGCTCTTCGTAAATAGGATCAATGATACCATTCACACTACCACCCGATATTGAATTCCAATATGATCGCAGCCGAAGCTTAAACAATGATAAAGTAACAGGCAGGTAGGCTTCAGAATTTGTGGTTAATGCCAAGTCGTAAAACCGCTTTGCGAGATGAAAATCTTGCTCAACCCCCATTCCGTTCTCGTGCATCCATCCAAGGTTCCAAAGTGCTAAAGCACTTTGCTGGTATTCGGCTGCTGTCTGATAACAAGCTGCTGCTTTTTCATTATCAAGCTCTGACCCTATCCCATTAAGATAATAATCTCCTATCTTCACCGTAGAATCAATATTCAACTGTTTGGATGATCGCGTCCAATATATAAGTGCTACTTCGTCAATTAAATGGTCAAGCTCCTCGATCTTCCGTGCTTCCTCTGTATCATCAGACATATCAAATTGAAAGTAGTCCAAAATCCACTTTAATGCATCTGAAAAACTGAAAGCAGATTTATTGCGATCTAACAAAAACGCAACATTTGACTGCCCACTTTCATATCCTTGCTCCCCGGCCATCATAAATCCAACAATAGCTGATTCATAATCTCCGGTATCAAACTTTTTGTGTGCCCATTCCAAAGGAGATTGTAGTTCTTCGACTTTTTCTGTCACGATTTTGTAATAAGCAGCTGCCAAGCTGCATGATCTGTCTCGGCCCAGACCACGATTGTACATCTCCGCAAGATAATAAAACGCTTCAATATGTCCATGCCTTGCCGCTAACTCGAAATAATGCGCAGAAATTGTAACCTCGCCTTGTTCTAAGAAAAGTTTCCCAATGTTGACTTGAGCTGGTCCAAAGTTTTGATCTGCTGCGCCGCGAAAATATTCTGCAGCTTTTGAAGTGTTTTGCTTTACACCCCCCAGACCCTTCAAGTGCATATATCCGTATCCGTTCAAGGATGCCACATCGCCCAGACTAACTCCTAGTTTGTACCATCGCAATGCATTTTTATAATCAACATCAGTACCCTCTCCGCGAAGATAAGCTCGACCTAAATAACCGGCGGCCTTACCGGCATATGACTGAGAAGATTTTGGTGCATCAGATAATATTGATCCTTCCTTAGTCCAATATTGGCTGGTGACCTCATTAAAATAATATAATGCCTTGACATGATTTCTAGACAAGGCACGCGTACCATCATAATAAAGCCTAGCTAAAGTATATAGTGCGCCTATATCAGAATTATCCGCCATATATCTCAAATATTCTAAAATATCAACGAAAGATGACGAGTCAGAGGGTGCGTCGAACTTTTTTTTGGCGTTAATTCCAGAACTACTTTCGCTAGCACCTTCCCCAAATACACCACCTTCATCGTCGGCTAATCTCCAAGTATGACGGTCAAGCGTGCGCCCTCCTGCAGGCCCAGTACGCCAATAATCCATAGCTTTATCAGCCACTGCTTTGTAATAAACCACAGCCTTATCACAGTTCCTCGGAGTTCCTATTCCACTATGATATCTGTATCCTAATGTCATTTGTGATCTCGTGTTTCCTCCCAGTGCAGCAAAACTATGATACAAGAGAGACTTAGCCTGATCCCGGACTGTATCGCCAAACATGCCAGTCGCATACATAAAGCCCAGCACATTATATGAAGTTGAATTGCCAGTTAGATCTGCTAGTCTCTTATAATAATTTAAAGCAGTTGTGTAATTTCTGGAATGCGTATAATTTCCATAAAAGTTCATATCGGCAAGTAAGTACAATGCATCGGAATTGTTGTGATTTGCAGCATCCATTAGAAGTTTGATTGCTTTAGCCAACAATGAAGAACTTTCGTCCACTACCTTTTCTTGTTTAGATTTGGCTTCTTTAGATAACTCCGACAATTTATCGGACGACGGGAAACTTGGAGATTGCTCATCAGCAGATTTTGTGGGGTCGCCATATATGTGATCAGCGTAAGCTTCTTTGTCTTCATAAGAGTCTGGCATAATCTTTTTAAAAAAATTATTGACATATCCCTCAAGTGAGTAGCCTAGAGTAGTATCAGAAGATTTACTATCGCCAACTTTGCGGCGAATTTTGGCTAGTAACTTTAAAGCTTCGTCCACATTATTCTGTGCTATCATTAACATTAGAATATCGTTCAAATTAAACAGTGTTAATCCCACTAACAATTGACATATGCAGTTTCGGCTGATTCAAAAGAAGGATCTGGGACGTTTAATGTCAGCTGCGAGCCGCCATCTGCGGAATGTGGGGAAGAGTCGGTTTGATCATCAAGTGCCAGTGCTGATGCAATCAAAACCCAAATAATAAATGCCAAAGCTACAGGACACGGTAATTAGTAATTAAATTGCAAACTATCGACATGAAGATTCAACTATTTACCAGGTATGCGGTGCCCAGTTGATAAGTATTGCCTTCGGTTCATCTTGCGTTGTGCTATCAGATTTGGTTGATTTCAATTCTTATGGAAAAATCAGTCTGTTTTGAATCGCTTCACTTTTGTCAAAAATAAAGGCAAAATAAATCTACTGTTGACGAGTTATTTCCCATCTTACAGACTCTAAATAAACTCGACCACTGTATGGCATATATATATCCTACTACTAAGTAATGTGTTTACTTGTCAGCTTTGGTGTTGTCTCACGTGACCGTTAGAACAAGATTCATCGCATCATCTCCTCCTTCTCCTCTTTCCACCCTTGCTATAAATACTAGACATCAGTGATTTTTTTTCAACAACCGGAAATTGCTGAAGTATATAGAGAAATTAATTGATTTTAAATAAGGCTTTTAATCAAAGGATCGGATTGTGCTTTTAAGACTTGATAAGCTGCAGATGATCTGTGGCGAAAACGGCATCCAGTAGTCTACATCCACTCTTCGGTTTTGATAAATCGTTCTCTACAATGACAAATTCTCTTGTGGTAATTTAACTATTTGATTTATTGATGAGGCTAGAGATTCAGGGTTTGAATGAATTTCGTCTGTCGTCTTCATGCAGTTACTGACATCCTGTGTAGGGCACTATTTATCGTGATATTATTGAAGATGTTATCAACTCGTCTCGCATAGATTTTGAGGATTCAGGAGTGGATGAGATTACTTTAAGAGAGCTTCAATCTTTGTGGCAAGAGCGATTGTCTTTAACACGTGTTGCACAATTCCCATGGGATCCTGAACAGCCACCACCATCACCACCACTCGGATCATCACAGACTGGCGTGGCTGGAAATGTTAAATATGAAATGGCTTCACCTCCTTTATATTCTGCTGCTCCTGGAGGCGTTCCAGTTGGGACACAGCCAGTTGCGTTTTCTAATCCGGCGATGGCAGCCATGCGAGCTGCGCAACATATTCAGCAATTCGCTCAAGAGGAGAAGGTCCCAGCAGAAATCGCTGACGAAAGTATAAAGGGCGTCATGAAAAGAGCTGGTATTGATGAGTCTTTAGATGACTCAAATGGTGGCACTGCAGGAGGCTTATTGCTACCGGGTGGAGGCCGTATTGCACAAGTGGACGGTGCCGATGATTTTCCAACCGAAGTCATTGATAAACTTTTGGAGGCCAGAATTTTGCGCAAAATCAGTGCGGAGTCAGAAAAAATTTCGGATGATTACAATAAGAGCAGCATTCGTGTAAGAAAAAGTACAAAGCCACAGAGAGTATTTGAGATTGTGATACCACAAACCGATGGTGGACTAGACTCATCAGATGATGACGATGAGGATGAGGATGATGACGATGACATAAATGTTGGTGGTGGTGCTCCTGGTACAAGCAGAAGACATAGCCACAAACATGATGATTCAGATGCAATCAACTCTGACTTGGACGACTCAGAGGATGAATTGAATTCAGAAAATGAGGAAGAAGATGACTCTGGCATGATAATGCTTTGTCTTTATGACAAAGTTCAGAGAACTAAGAATAAATGGAAGTGCGTATTGAAAGATGGCGTGGTAAATGTGAACGGCAAAGATTACTTGTTTGGCAAGGGCAATGGAGAATATGAGTGGTAAAACATTTACGAAGTAGAGCATAGCTATTATTTACTGCGATTCAGTAGAATCAGAAAAATCTGAAAATACAGAAAAATAAAATCAATTGCATTATATAGTTCAAAAAGGAAGAGATGTGGACTATTTAAGGAATTGATTTATTTTATCTAAATAAAAATATACTTGTACATGATAAATATTATTAGCAATGGGTAATCGACCTCCAAAAGCAGAATCGATGGCGGACACAGTAGAATTCATAACATACTACTTTAAAATGTGCACTGAGCATCTTAGCGATATCAAGTTCATTAATAACAAAGCCACCGTTGCTGAAGTATTATCTTTTAGATGTTCCCCACAAAGCGGACAGTGGCTTGCTGGCCTTGCTGGCCTTGCTTCCGATATATTCTCGAATGCTTTCAATTTCGTCGTCTGCTGTAACTGCTAGTTTCATAGCGATTTCCTTTGCTTTAGCTACATAATCCAGATTACTGTAATCTTCATTTTGATCCTGATTTTCGCCAAAGAGATCAGACGATGCTATAGATGTAGCATTGTCGAAGTCATGCAGGCGTGATTTAATTTGACATTCTTCTTCTTTGCTAATTTTGTTTCTTTCAAAATAATCGTCTGAAGATATATGTCTTGAGCTCTCTGGTGAATTACTCAATTCATTCTCTCCCGGAACTTCGTTTAGATTTCCGGAACCTGGCCGTCCTGCAATTTGTCCAAAACTTAAACGCGGGGCCACTGTGCTCTTCTGCGACGGCGAAACATGGCCGCTGGAAATTGGAGACCATTCCTCCCATTCCGACTTGGCAGCTAATTGTTTATGAGTATTTTTTATAGCAGATTCAGCGACATCCTGTGCTTGTCTGGCCTCTTCTATTGCGTTTCGTTCAAATTCATCAAATGAGTCTCTTGACAATCTTTTTGCAATAGTGTCTTTGCCGTTTGTATGTCGTTTAGATTGCAAAACACTGCCACGTGAATCATTTTTAGCCGTGCTTTTTTTTGATGTGCTTTCTTTAGCCAGTGGGTCATTGTGAACAGCTGTGCTTGGTGCAGTTGTTTGTACAACTGGACTTATATGTTTATTATCAATCCCCATGTGTTAGATTAAACGGTACCGTGCCGTATTAAACTTATAAGTGGTTTTTGGTTGTTTTATCTTAAAAAGAAAATTGAAAATAACATGCTGATACTTAACCCCACAACTCTTTATGATGACGTAGAGTCTTCGGCACCCAAAAACTTAAAATCTTCCAAATTAAAGCAAAGCCTGTACTTTAGCTATGAAATATTACGCTGGCGAGTTTCGTTCATAATATGTTTAAATTAAATCATTAAATTTAAAATAGGCGTATATTTTAACGTTTAAAAAAAAACCTAGGCTTTGAATGTAGCCTAAAATAATACATTGAAAGACAATCATTTAATATTTAGCAGCTTATGTAGACTAGCTTCCCTGTGGGTCAGCCAAGACAGAATCCGGGGTATCATCCTTTTCATCAGTTGCGTTTGTGTGCTTGTGGCCTTGAGTCCCTATTTTTAAAAAAAAACTTCCAATCAATCCAGTACTGCTTACACCTGTCGCAAACCAAAATGCGGCTTTGAAAGAATCATGCTGCAAATAAACTCCAGTTTTATCGCTTTTCCTCATTGCTGCCTCAGATATTGACGCGGAAGCCGCCAATCCAACAGCAGTGCTGAGCTGAATTATTGTATTGAAAATTCCAGCAGCGGTCGATTGGGAAGCCGGTGGTACAGTATTGAGGGTATGCATATTGGACACGTTATAAACCAAATCTGCACCTACCACGGAAAGGCAAATGGCAGGAAATGCCATTGCCCAGTAAATTAAGAAAATTGGTTGCAAAGCCCAAAGAATAGCCGAAGCGGTGAAAGAAACCATGGCAATTATCATTAATATCTGACCAGGGATAATATGAAGCGTTAGTGCAGCAATCACGTTTACAAGGACGCCACATATCGCCTGAGGTGCCATATAAGCCGTAGTTAGAATTGCGGATGCGTTTCTAATATTTTGAAAATACAGAGGCAGGTAGTAATTGAGCACCCCCGTAAAACTCATATAGCCAGTCGCTGCAATCATCATACACTAAATCAAATATTAGAGATCACACTTCTAAGGAAATCAAATAAGCATACTAAAGCAAAATAAGGAAATTTCCAAATATGAAGCGGCATTAGAGGTTTCTTCGCTTTTGATTCCCAAAATAAAAAAGATGTAAATAACAAGACCCCAGCAATTAGTAGAGCTATCACATAAGGCGTGCGCCATCCGTCTTCTAATGACCCTGACTGTGTTAATGCAAATACGAATAAAAGAAGACCAGAAGTTGCAAGAAATGCACCAAAATAATCAATTTTCGATAGGATTGATCTGGTCCGCTTCAAATCCAGCGGTGCATCTCGCGGGACTAGGACCCACACTAAAACCGCAAAGCACAAATACTCTATTGAGCTAAAGAACGGTATCGCCCTCCATCCTATAAACTCAGAGCAAATCCCGCCAACAACGATGCCTATGATAAATCCAAGGGGAGCACCTGCCGCAAATGTAGCCAACGCTCGATTCTTTCTCTTACCAGCGACGTAAGTTGCTCCTAAAATCCCAACAGCAGCAGGCGGTGAGCATGCACCAGAAAGTCCTTGTAACGCTCGGCAAATGTTGAATACTATATCGTTCTGCATAAATCCAGAGATGAGAGACCATACTGCGAACCAAACATATGCTGCTAGAACCATCCTTTTTCTTCCAATTGCATCTGAAATTGAAGCAAAAAGTAAAACAAACGAGCCGGATGAAATGGAAAATGCTGATATTGTCCATGTAAGTCTTCCTCCAGATATCTCAAACGATTGTCCGATTTTTGGAATTGCTATTTGCATGGCTCCCGATGAGCTGGAAGACAAAGCAGGTGCAAATGTCAAGAGCACAATGACAACAATTTCATGTATTGTAGATCTGAACACTGGAGGCCTCTCTTCGCTAATTTCATTTTTTCTATACTCTGTAACAGCTTGCCCTACACTTTCGACATTGTATCCCGGGAATCGCAAGTAAATTTTTTTTAGTAGGCTTTGCTCGTGGCTATCGTTGTTCTCCATAGAAGCTAACTACAAACTTTCTTTTGGTGACCAAATAAATGACAATGCTAAAATTAATAAGTAAACTCATATTGTGATAATCAAATTGCGGGTATAATTTATGGCCAGGCTGGTTTGATAACTGGATCATTGTTACCGCGCCAGGTACCGCGCGCGTTTTTTTTGGATCCGAGCCTCAGTAACAGAACAAACTAGTTACATTTCACGCTCAAAAATATAATAAAACTCATTTTAAAATGCCTTAAGTTGGCATATCTCTACGGTAGTTAAAAGTTGGATAAATTGTGTGATATTGAAAACTAACTCCGGTATTACCAATATTATATATCCATTTCAAGTTCAAGCATATCAAGATCATCATCGTCGAGGCCGTAATCATCGCTATCATCGCTATCATCATTCAACTCAACCAATTTGACGGAGATATGTTCTTCCACTTTGGTCAAAGGCTTCTGAGCACCTTCTGTAAATTGCTCCGCTTGTGCCCTAAGTAAATCATTCAAGCTCCAAACACTGACACCTTCATTATCCTTTGAATTTGTCGGTTGGGCCATTGTTCGCAAAAATTTCTTTGCTGACGCTACTGCCATATCCGTTGATAGATTCACATCGGAATCCAAAACTGCTTGGTTAATCCACTTGGGTAGCTGGTTTCGTTTCCTTGAAAATCTTTTGTCCGCCAACAACATAATTCCGTAGTCATCTTTTCCTCTTAAGACCCGACCAAGACATTGAGCAGCATGCCGCATCGCGTCAAATGATAAAAAGTCATTTTCACGAATATGGTAATTTTCTCTCATAAACTCTAATCGAGCTTTTAAAATCCGAGATTCAGTATATTGAAACGGCACGCCAATCATAAGCACGGTACGGCCATAATGATGGTCAAAATCAATTCCTTCAGAAACTTTTCCTCGTGCCACGCAAAGAAGTGCAGCTCCGCGACCATTACAGCAAGCTGTACGAAACGCCTCCAGCGCAAGACTAGTTTCCTGACTATCAGGAGTTTCCACCAAAATCAACTTATGCTTCCAAACTTCATCCAGAATTCCCATTGTTTGCCACATACTAATTATGCTTTCCATGTACAAATATGACGGGAAAAACACCACCAGTCCATCTGGAGTCAACTTTGAGAACTCGATAAACAAGTTACCGTAGTTTCTCACAACGCTAGGATCATTTCGAATCTCAAACCGTGAACTGATAGCAACTTGGTCAGAACCACGAGTTACAATGAGGGGTAAAAATGATCGTCGCGTTAGTGTCATTGTATATGATTCTTGTAATACAGTTTCAAAATTGAGCATTTTCGGATACATATCCAAAGGAGAAATTGTACCGCTAGTTATAATAACAGAACTGAATCTATCAAATACCGGCTTGATAGCAATAGAAGCATCCAAACATGTAAAATGAAAAACAGGATTTGGCACTGTAGCTGTGTCAGATTCAAAAGGTTCCAATATCAACATGAAACCTGATTCGTAGGTAGAGACAAGTGTTGCGAACGTGGCAATTTCCTTTAATGCAAGAAAGTCATCAACCTGGGTTAATTCTAACGTTCTAATAAGCGATGTAAGGCGTTCTGAACAAAATTGCAGTGGCTTCTTTTCAATAAATGTCAAATCCTTGAGATGTTGAAGAAATGATGTTGGAGTCTCTGATATGACATGTCGGACCTGCATTCTCGTTTTCAGATATTCGACAAATCGTTTCAAAAATGCGACAAAATGTTCAGCACGTCGAATATTGCCTGGGACCGCTTCTTTTAACAGATCATCCGGTAAGACCGGGTTCGCCATAAAGACATCTTCCTCTCTAGCCTGGTCTGCTTCACGTAACCCTTCTACTAACTTCTGGTACTCTTGTTGTAGTTTTTCAGAATCAGTTGACTTCATCTCTTCAATTTGCTTTGCCAAATTGGTTACACCATGACTGGCTCGTTGAAGGGAGTTCTCTGTTAAGTCTATGCTAAGAGATTCGATGCATACGTTGTCAATATTATGAGCTTCATCAAAGATGATAATACTATCTTTTGATAGCTCCTTTGAAACACGCTCAGCAATCTTCGGATCTAACAAATAATGAAAAGAATAAATAATAATGTTGCAAAATGACATCATTCGACGGACAGTAAAATATGGGCATTGCTTATTTTCCTCGCAGTATTTAATAAGAGAGTCAAATGTCCAAACACCTTCTGGAATAAGATTATGTGGTTCAAGTCCATACAGGTTCTAATCAATGTTAACAAAAAATTAAAACCTCCAAATTATTTACTTACATCATGATAGTCACAGGTCGCAACGGGCTCGCCAGCGCGCTTTTGTTCCATGACAAATGAAGACGTCAAGCTACGACATCTTTCATCAACAACGGAGCCCTTTTTCTCTCGCTTGACTTTCGGATGAAGGCATAAGTTTTTTCTACTCGTTAGTCCCAATCCTCGAAACGGTTCCTTGCGCCCTAATTCTCGCTCTCGAAATGCCATCAAGCTTCGTAGCTCGGAAAGAGCCTTTTCAATCTCTGACATGGTACGAGAACAATAAACAATCTTCCGATGTTCTGGGTAAAACTTCTTCCATTAGAGACGACAGACAAAATCTGATCCCAATTAAGATACTCACCATCTGATAAGCGATTGTTAAAGATAGCAGGGAAATAGTTTTGCCTGTGCCTGAAGGCATTTCCAATATGCAATTGCCACCCGCATCTAAAGTACGTTTTAAATCTGACATATATGCATATTGTTCTATTCGGAGTAAGCTTTCTTTTCAACCATGTAAAATACACATTGAATACTGACCTGGATATATCCGAGGATATGGGAAAAGTACTGGCAGATCATCGATGAAAAATCTAATTTTCGTTAAATTTGTTTAGCATAATAATACAAAAAAACATACTTCATCGTTTCTGTATGCTATAAGTGGCTCATACAAATTCCATTGGCTTGAAATCGACTATTGAACCGAGATCAACAGAAGGTTTGGTCATAAGATATATCGCGATGGAAAAGTTCAAAAAGTCAAACTTGCGTGGCGGACTTTATTTAAAATTCAGGAAACTAACTGATAATCAAAGTTCGCCTATTGCTATTGAAACCGATTTGAAATTTGTTCTTATAAAGATTAGATATATCTCTTCTATACTCTAATTTATTTTAAGAATTAAAATATGAGCAAAAAAGAGAAGCTAAAGATAAAAAATCAACTTCGAGGCGAGCAGTAAGTCACCTCTTATTGTAACCATTGATGATGCTTCAGCAACTGAGAATGCAAACAGGAAAGGTGATAGAGGCACTAAACATGGTAAAAGCCATTATACAGACAATAGCGGAAACCAAAACGAATATAGTACAACGTCACTCATAGATGTTTCATTGATAAGCGATCCTCAATTGGTCGTTATATTTAAAGGATTGCAAAAGAGAGATCCAACAACAAAAGAGAAAGCAGTCGATAATCTAACTGCGTATATCAATGACTCAGACACAGAATTTGATGAGAGCATTCTTGCTGTTTGGGTAGGTTGTACTGCTTTAAGGCAAAAATTGATTTAGTCTAATACCAATTCAGGTACAATTTTTTCCATATCTAGCTACAGAAGTATCAAGAAAACTACGAATATCAGCTTTCAAAATACAAGGCGAGCTTTTTAAGACATTTCGAAAACATTCTGCAAAGTATGTTAGAGAATGTATTGGGCCATGGCTAGCTGGTTTGTACGATACCGATAAATTTGTGGCAAGAGCAGCAGTCACAGCGTTCGAAACTGTTTTTACAAGTGATGAGAAACGAAAACAAGTATTTGAGATTTTTCACGTTGAATTACTCGAGTATGTGTTGGCTACACTGTCCACGCGATATAATCATGCAACATGTAAGACTTCTCCTTTTTTTTGGAAGTAAAAGTACCACTAACATTTATTAGCTGATAACAAGTACTTTACTCAAACAGATTTGGATTTGAAGGCGTTTAGAGAAAAGGCGTGTAGTGTTGCTCTATTTTCTTATTTGCTTGGTAAGTCCCTCATATAAACTTGCAAATAATAATTATAACCATTTATCTTTAAGGTCAAATACCACCAAGTGCTATTAACGAGCAACAAGAATATTATGCGAAGATCATTACGTCAGAGGGAATATGGGTTTCCATATCAAGTCAAGACTCGCATCTCTCACGTGCCGTACTTCGTCTGATTATTCAGTTGGCATATGATTATACGGACTGGCTGAAATTAATGACAAAATATCTAGGTCGATATTTGATTTCTAATGGGCTTATAAATATTTCGATAAGTGCCATTCCAGATTTTCTTGATACTATTGCTGTAATAACCAGACTATATCCTCAATCATGGCGGCCTGATCCCAGAGCGAATGAACCGTCTTTGTCGCTCTTACTCTCATTTATTAGTAATGGCAGTCGCTACGCAGGTCACAAATTTTGGAACTTGGTAAACGTTGTCATTGAGAGTTTGCCGTCGTTTACACTAGATTTAGGATCACCAGTCGTGTCATCTTTTGAAGAATTAGCGATTGCGTTCATCAAGGGCATCTCCGCAGAACAACGAATATCTGTAGATGCCGCATTTGAAGCTTATTTCTCGATGATAGCATATGTAAACACGGTATCCACATCTACGGAGTTGCAGAAACATGCTTTCAACAAGGCTGAGGAAGCACTTGACCAATATCTCCTCGTACTTGATCCACTGGGTACCAAGGTTGGCACCGAAACCGCTGCAAGATCAATTACCGCATATTTCCGCAAGACCATTTCAATAGATGAAACCAGCTCATTAAGACTATGGAATCATGTCATAAACTTAATCAGTACTTCGATACTGGAGGAAAAAGATGAAGAAAAGGAAAAAATTATTGTTAGTAACTTTATAGCACTAGCATTAAAGGTGTCAACAATTTCCAGCGATATTACAGATAGAATAGATTTTGCGGAATCAATATGGAATCTTACAAATACTTCGATTGATGCGGTGAAGTCTTCCACAGGATCACACAAGGCTGCAGTGTTGGTGTTAGAAAGTCTAGTGAAAAACCTTCAAACTGTCATTAAATCTTCTCCAAGTTTATATGATGATTTGACAGACTTTGTGGAAAATTCTGTGCCTGACTTAATATTAAGCGAATCATATACTAGAATTGTGAATATTTGGATAAATTACGAAGGGTCTGCTAAAAGCAAGGAACAGGCACAAAAGGTTTATTCTTCTATAATTGAATCTATTTTTACTTCATCTATTCCCGAAAAGACCAATGATATTTTATTAGAACTTGTCAAGTCATCGAAATTGATAAAAAATCTTTTATCTCCATCCACGCATTTGGAAGAGTACATTCTGCAGAGATCAAGTATCGTGTTTGAGGCTGGAACGAAACAAGATTGGGAATTATTATTAAGTTCTATAACAGGGAGTGGTTATATCATTTCAGAAAAAACGAGTCTCGAGGCCTTAACCATCATTACTCAGGCAGGCTTAACAGATGACAACAGACAAGATGATTTGTTAAAATATTTAGTTCGTATTGCCGAAAATGATTTACTTCTTTTGTCCAAGTTCATCAAGACAGAAGAAGGAAACAAACTGGTTTCCCGGATATGGCACATCACAGAGTTTTCAGACCCGTCATCACCAGCAAATCAGATTCACCAAAAACTTGAGAGCCAACTCGGCACTACGAATACTACAGAAGAAGATGCCGGAATATCTGTGTTTGAATCCCTTACTCGTGCTTTGCTAAGAGATGTCGAAAATAATCTTGAAGTGAGTCTTGACGCGCTGATATCCAGAAGTATTTCATTATGGGATCGTGCTCAAGGAGATTTAAAATCTTCCTTGGCAAATGCCTTGTTATTTATAGACTCATGGGGGTCCATACTAGCTCGAGGATTTTCGTGGGGCATTTCGCGATCCCTGCCGCCTGTAAATTCGATTGGTGGTGCTTCATATCTGGTCATAGAAACAGAAGCTATTTCTCATGAGATTGATTTCAATCTATTTCGGATAGGTCTTTATGTGTTACAATTAACAAGTCAAATTGATGTATTTAAATTAATATCTCACGAAAAGCAAGTTCAGCTGTTTACATCGTTGCAGTTGTTTTCAGAGTTGGCAAAGGATGCCATTAGTGAAAGTGGCAATAGTCCATTACCGTCTCTCTTTTATGTGACAAACGAACGATTAAAGGCAGGATGGGACGATTGGGCTAAAATTAGCAGTATAGCTACCGTCCAGTTGAAGGAAAGATTAAAAAACTATTCCTTAACCCAGATCGAGACGTCTACTTTTGATCCCGCCGCGAGCAAAGAAGGGAAAGATGGAACAAACTTTATACAAAATATCCTTTACATTCTGACATCATCTACAACACAAAATACTGTACGAGGGTTTTATAGTGCTCGCATACTACGAAGTATAATTTCCGAACTTTCAGAACATTTAGATGTTAATGCTAAAGTTGTTGAGGAATTTATTACAACACACAAACTTCGCCGAGCAGCAGATACTTTGGCGACCGTTGCAATTTACGAAGGTCTTTCGACATTTATGGGGACAATATCTCTTACAGATAGGTTACGTAATGAACTGGCTAGTGATATTATTGGCTTGCGAGCCGGACCCAAGATAAAGGCAGAGACGTTGCGCAAGATTATATTGTTGAATAGTTTGGTACATAATATTGATAATGACGGTAAATTGTTCCCTCCTCAGCGAGCAATAATGCTGTTGAGAAAGTTGTTGGATATATTTCCCAACGAGGAAAATATTTCGTTGGAGTCTGTGTCAATCAGGTCAGAAACAACAAAGTTACTGGTGGCCGTACTTCTGGACTTGAAGTCACTTTATGGAGAACACTGGAATTTTGTAATTTCATTTGTTGGCTCCTCTCTTTCATATTGCCTTCAAGAGATATTAAACGATGCTGCGACTCCTTTGTTGTATTATAGCTTGCGACTATTCACGTTATTAAACTCTATACAGGATCTGAACGAGGATATTCAGGATAGCTTAGCAGACGATATCATAATTACAGAGTCTATATTGGAGATTTTAGATTCTTCGATTGAGCTTGAACAAAGGTCGTCTGCCCGTGTCCTGTGCGATGATATCTTGGCAGGCATAGTGAAGGCATTACCACTTTCAAAACTTGGAGATTCGAAAGTATTGTTTAACGTTCTTTCGGTTGATTCTGAAGCTCTTCAAGATTCGATTCTTTTCATTGAAGAACAACGCATCGCACGAGCTCAAGAAGAGCTTGCCATTGAAGCTGCGTTGGATACGCACGGAGTACTAACAATCGAGCTACCGGTTGAACTTCTTTCGCTGGTTATGACCATTCCTTCAAAAGATGCCGATAATTTCGGGAACAAGCTGACATCTTCACTCCGGGGATATCTTTATTCGTGGATATTAATTTTTGAACATTTTAACAATGCAGTAAGTTGGGCATTTAGTTACTAATTTTTTTTTTAATTACGAGTGTTAATTGTTTTTTATTTAGACATTTGCAGTTAAATCCAAATACGTTGAAAATTTGAAAGAGGGTGATTATGTTCCTGATTTGATTGGGTTCGTATTTGAATCTTTTGGTCTTGACCAGCCTGGCAAGCCATTTGATGTCTCAAAAATTTCTTCGATCCAGGAATACCGCCCGGGAGAGTCGGTTGATTCATACTGGCTTTTAAGCCACGTGTACTATCTGACTCTCAAACATGTGCCATCAATCGTGCGCAAATGGTATTCCGAGATTAGAAACAGGCAACTTAGTATTGCTGTTGAAAATTTTACTCAAAAATTTTTCTCGCCATTGTTGATTGACTCTGAACTGACTTCCGTACAAGTCAAGGTTTCCGAAGCCAACGTGCAAGCGCATGACGAAAACATGACTGTCAAGGTTTCGAAGATAACCAAAGAAGTTTTGGCAGTATATGTTATCGATGATCAAACCATGGAGATGGCCATTCGCGTTCCGCAAACATTCCCGTTGCAGGACGTTATTGTTGACGGCATCAAGCGAGTCGGGGTTAAGGAAAATCAATGGAGAGCTTGGCTGTTGGCTTCCCAGGCAGTGATCACGTCACAGAATGGCACGATTGTCGATGCGCTCAGTCTTTTCCGTCGAAACGTGTCACTGAATTTTGAAGGCGTTACCGAGTGCGCCATCTGTTACTCGATTCTTCACCAGGATCGGTCCTTGCCAAACAAGCGTTGCCAAACTTGCAAAAACAAGTTTCACGCAGGTTGCTTGTATAAATGGTTCCAGAGCGCGAATTCAAACTCTTGTCCCTTGTGTCGGCAACTTTTTACGTTTACGCGTTAGCTATGTGATTTTTGTATTTAAAAACTATAATGGATGTATTCATCTAAAATATCGTCGTTCGATGGTGAACTTGGATCAAAAGTCGTGGTTGATAAAACCGTACCAATACTAATTTTTTTCTCCACCAACACGGTTCTTTCGTAACCATATTGAGTGCCTTGTTCCAATTCGCAAATTACCAACCGATCTCCTGGCCACATCCGCAAATTTAGAAATCTAAGCTGTGGATCATCATTTACAAAAGTACGCAATTCGGCCACCAGAATTTTTGATATCGCATAATAATTAAGCACAGTGCCAAAAACAATGTCAAACCTGGTTCGAATCAGAAGTTGGGATCCAACAGAGCAGAAGATGGTTTGCGTATTCGGGATATGGTATAAATCCAGTCCGATAATAATACTTGGTAAAATAGTTTTGTCAGGATTCAACTTCAATCCCTTTCTAAGCACAGCCGCAATCTTGCCCTTCTCAACAATTTTCATGCCAATCATCAAGTCCAAGCTCAAGGCGCCAATTTCCCTGTAAAATTCAAGCTCAATCATTGCAATACATCTTCCGTCGCACTTGCCTTCAAATTTTCGAGAATGCAAGTTATATACTGATTTGATTATTAATTGAGGCAATGGAAGCACGAGATGGAACGATTCAATTTCGTAAGCCATGCCGACGCACAGTGATCCGTAATGACCCGTCACAAGCACGCTGTAAATATTTTGATGCATCTTACGAGGCTTGGTTTGAATAGTGAACATGGTCGACGACATGTCCCTGCTTATGGATCTGTGCATGAGCGATTTGTAATTCGCGATAACTCTTTCTCCATGCTGAGAAATTCCATACATTGGATCAAGTTCATCCGAACCCATCACTACTTGCGAACCACGATATCGTTGTGCAAAGATCTTCAAAAATAGAAAGAAAAGATCAAAAGCATAAAAAGAACCAGAATTAATCTCAATCAAAGTAATGACAGACGGATTAAACATAGTGTTCAGTTGCGAATCCTCGATATTCTTAGAACGGCTAATTCTGAACTCCAAAATTTCTAATTCGTAAACCTTGCACAGTTCTTTAATGAGAGCACGAGATATCCGAGCAAACTTTGAATGCTTATCAACAAGAGCAACGACCTTGCGACGCAGTAATACAATCTCCTTAAAATAATTGCAATCAATTATTCTTTTGTCAAGCAATATCACAAGAACGTCGGGATCAAATGAAACAGCATGATGTAATACATTACTCGAATGTATTTCAGCTTCATGGTAATCTGACCCGCAGAAATGAAAGATGGAATACTCATCAGCTTCTTTGCTATTTTGCATTTCTAAAAGGTAGTGATCAGGCATGTCAGGCAACCCTGCAAGGGGTATTATGTTAAATCTTTTGGTAAAATATATTGAAGCTGATAGCATCCTGAGCAATCGAATTCGTGATCGTTGTTGCAAAACCGGCGGCTCCATCGTGTTATTTAAAACGTATGCCCGAACGTAATTTTGCAACGGTTTGCTTGACAGATTCAAGCTAGAAATTTGTTGATGGTTTTTTTTCCTCATAATTTCAGCATCCAGGTGAGTTTTAAACAAATTATCTGGCAAGTTGTTTATTGATCTGATGGATTCTTGTTCGGTATCGCTTTCGAATTTAAAAACAGGCGGTATTGTCGCTTCAGACATATTATTGAAGGGGTATATTACTATCAACACTCGAGTTGGCAAAATTCAAACCCCAGGTCAGTCGTTTAAAAAAAAATATCTGGCTGTACGTATATATAATATATCTTTGCGATTCGCGTTCTTCAAACAATTGAATTGTACCGCGCGAAATTGATTGAACCAAATCAACCGAGTACAAGAGGGCTACCACAGAAAGCGAAATAAACATTAAAAATAATTTTTGTCAAATAAACTTGAGAACAACTTTATAATAGTACTTATAAGTTACAGTGGAACCAAAAATAGCAAGTAAAATAAGCAAATATACACCAAAAACAACCATCCAACACCGTGTCGATTCGACAATAAATCCCCATCACAAAAAAATAATTCCAAATCCAAAAAAAAAAAAAAAAATCACCGTTTAAAGCTTGCCAACCAAATTTAATCCTTTTTCTCCTTCCACCAATACGCATCTACCGCCAGCAATGTAATCAATGCCAAGTTTTGCAATCAGATCTAATGTTGCAGTATCATAGCTTCCAGGTTGAAACCAAACTCCTTTTACTCTATCCTTAAACACGGCTAGGCTCTTGACTGTCTCTTGACTGATTGCCGGTGGAGTCACGACACTAAAGGAGAACGAGCCGGGATGATCGTTGATCGCTGAGGTCACAGACTCCGCAGCTTGGATGTTGTATATAACAGGCGATTTCGGATTAATAGGTGTCACCGGCAGCTTATGCCTAACATACCAATTCGTAATTTTGTTGCCATACTTGGCCGGATCAGTGGAGGCACCGACAACAGCGAAGTTGTTGGCTGAGAAAAACAAGCGAAGCGGATCGAGACTCATAGCAGCAATAACAACAGAGGGACGGTATAAATGAGCAACCTGGACAAGCATGCGAAACTTTGCAATAAGTCTCCTCAACAAGAGATGCTGGTGTGTGTGTAACTAATAAAGCTCACGTAATAAAGTTGTTTTTACTAGTTAACTATAATTTCTAATACCCCTGATTTGCTTAGTTACCCGGTATTGCTTATCATGAATTTGGTAAGCGTAAGAATGACTAAGGCCATTTTCGTCTACCCCTGAACGCTATAAATCAACCCTGGCTCGCTCACAATGTTAGCCGTTTAGATTCCATACAGCAGCTCGTTAAATCCTTCTTTAACTTCCAAAATGCCTGCATTACCCGTCGATCAAACCGCCAAGGGACCCGGTGTCAGTGTCGATCAGAGAACAAGCCAAGCCGACACTGATGGCAAGTTCAGGAGACAGGCTGCCTCGTTCCGTGACGTGATTGCGCCTGATCATGACCAGTTCAAGCCCGAGAAGGGCAGGTACGTGCTTTACGTGTCTGCCATCTGCCCTTGGGCTCACAGAACGCTTATCTTGAGAAAATTGAAAGGTCTGGATGATTTTGTTGAAGTGATATGGCTTCATTGGGCCCTTGGCCCGGAAGGATGGTTCTTTAAGGCTGAAGATAATTCAATCGAGAAGGATCCTTACTATGGATTCACACGGTTAAGGGAATTTTATTTTAAAGCCGATCCAGGATATGATAAGCGTTTTACCGTGCCTATGCTCTGGGACAGAAAGCTTGAAACGTGCGTATTTCAAAATTGTGTTAAAAAAAAATGCCGTGCTAATTTTCTGATAGGATTGTAAACAATGAGTCCAGCGAAATCATTCGAATTTTTAACACCGCGTTTAATGAAGTCATTTCTCCAGAAAAGGCTAAAATTGATGTTTATCCTGAACATTTGAGGACCGAAATTGACGAAATTAATGAATGGATTTATAATACGGTCAACAATGGTGTCTACAAGACCGGATTTGCGACGACTCAAGAAGCATATGACGAGAACGTTTACCCATTGTTTAAGTCACTCGATCGTCTCGACGCCATTCTTTCTGACGGCCGGGAATTCTTAGTCGGCGGTCAACTCACCGAAGTTGACGTGCGACTGTTCGTGACCATTATCAGGTTTGATGCTGCCTATAATACGTTGTTCAAATGCAACATTAAGACGATTCGATATCATTATCGACATCTGCACAGATGGCTGTTACATCTGTACTATGATTTCCCTGAAGCATTTAAAGACACAACGTTCCTGGACCAGTTGAAGAAAGGGTATGCCACTGCCAAGCTGACAATCGTTCCTGCCGGTCCGGTTCCTGCTATTCTTGAACGTGAAGAAGCACAGAGGCTTAATCTAATATAATAAATGCATGCTTGTAATTATTTTTTTTTTTGGAATTTCAAAAATATTGTACAATTTACGTTTGATCATTGTAAAAAATAAGGCGTTTCCCCTGAAACTCCAAAAGCGGCAACTGTTGAAGCGCGCACCACTTATGCGCAAAGTATTTTGATTTCGAGTTTTTTGAAATCTTTCTTTTTTCGATCCGCCCCCAAGTCCCAAATTCATTAATAGCTTTGTCATATTAAATCACAGAAAAATGATTATTCCAGTTCGTTGTTTTTCATGCGGCAAGGTAAAGAAATGAGAATTTATTATTACATCTTATCAGAACCTTGTTTGTTGATCGTTGTGTTGGGCGGGTTATATAGGTCGTTGGTGATAAATGGGAAACCTATCTTGAATTGCTACAGCATGATAATTCTGAGGGGTACGAATTATTATTCAATTTCATTACTATTTTCATGCTTACCATAATTTTTTTTTTTTTTTTTAGTGAGGCCCTGGATAAGTTGGGATTAAAAAGATACTGCTGCCGTCGCATGATTGTAAGTAGCCGGGCAACGATGATGATGATTCAAATAATGGGCATGGCAATACTAACCAGTCAGCTTACGCACGTTGATCTTATTGAAAAATTACTCAGATATAATCCATTTGAGAAGAAGGAAACATACTAAAAATAATAAAAATTAATAATAATAATAATAATAATATTTAACATGTATGAGAAAGTATGTTGAAAAGGATTTATTAGCAACCGGTGGCGTGTACGATGTATTGTATGACTTTTTAGTATTTGAGTGTTCAAGGCTTCAGAAAGATTGTGTTCCGACCAAAAAAAAAAAGTTAGTTTTTTTTTTATTCTTGAAATTTGTTAAAAAAAAAAAAAGGGTCCTGGGATTATTATATGGTGCATAAGGGTTTTTTTTTTTGGTTTTCATTTTAGATTTGTATATTTTTATTATAAATGTCAATTACAGATGGCAAAGAAAAAGTAAATTTTTTTTTTCTTTATTTGGCCAAATGTTTTATAACTTATGAATTATTATAATCCTCAATGAAACCAAAAAAAAAACAAGAAAAACACATTTAAGCCTCTAGACTCTTATAACACATCACTTTGGAGTTTGAAATAATTAATCTTGAGCATTCCTCAGCATCATTATCAGCGTCATCAAAGAAAGACACAGATGTTGCAATGCTTGTGCTAGACCTAATTTGATCATCATCATAATCCAAAATATCGCTCCCATGAATGCCTTGAATGCCAACCTTCACAAAACATGCACACGCCATGCCGACCGCACTGCATGCCACACCGACCCAAAACGCGCCGGCATATGCCTTGGCAAGAACGTCTTTAGCAACATCAACTGTTGATTCAACCATTTCTTTCCGTAATATGCCAGAAGCTACTGATGATGAAAAAGATATGCCGATCGAGCCAGCGATATGAGATATGGTGTAGAATATTCCGGCAGCAGCAGATTGTTCGTTTGCAGGAACCGCGGAAACGGTATGAAGGTTGACAACGTTATATGCAAAATCAGCAGCAATCACACACAAGCAAATTGCTGGGAAAGACATGGCCCAGTAAGAAATATCGATTGGGCGAAGTGCCCAGAGCAACGTGGCAGCCATGTTACAAAGCTGTGATACGATCAACAAAAATCGACCAGGAACAATGTGCAGGATTCGAGAAACAATACTTAAAGCAATAAGTGATGCCACCGTTTGAGGAATGAAATAGACTGTGGTTTGAATCGGTGACGCATCCAAAATATTCTCAAAATAAAGACTGGTGTAATAAGTTAAAACTCCCGTGAACGCCATGAAGGAGAAAAACATTAAAGCCATGCATAAGCCAAAGCCAGGAGCTTTCCAGATGCGCATCGGCATCAACGGATTAGACACTCTAGTTTCCCACCAAATGAATGCAGCAAGAACGACAACTGCAATTGCAAAAATAATCAAAACGGAAGGTGTTGCCCACCCTTTAGAAGACGATGAAGCATGCGAAGCAGAAAAAACAATCAAGACGCATGCAAGAATTGAAAGAAACGCGCCAAACAAATCTAGGCCACCGATCCTGATGCCGACTTCTTTTATTGAAAGCTTAACGTTATCATTAATGCCGTCTTCAGGAACAAAAAAAAAGACCAAAATGGTGAATAAAAAATAGATAATCGACAAGAAATAGAACATGCTTCGCCAGTTTATATATTGCGTGCATACACCGCCAGTGACTTGTCCAAAAAAAGCACCCAGCGGTGCACCCGCACAAAACACAGCCATGACGGTATTCTTTCGCCTGCCTGACCGGTATAGTGTGCCTAAAATGCCAACCGAAGCAGATGGGCACGCAGCAGCAGCACATCCTTGCATGCCTCTGGCGACATCGAATACAATATGATGGGTAGTAAAACTACCAGCCAATGCCCAAATAGTAAACAATGAATAGGAAGCAAGAACCAGTCTTCTTCGTCCAAGAGCATCTGCCATTCTAAGATCAGCGTGAACAACTTGCACTATTTATCAGATGATGAAAATAATTTTTTTTGTTCAACACGTACGAGGAAAACAATAAAATGGTGGCTCCTGACATCAAAGAAAATGATGATACAATCCACGATAAATTTCCGCCAGATATGGCAAAATATCGGGCCAAGCTTGGAACTGCGATTTGCACGGCACCTTGAGAAGCCGTATTCATGGCAGTCGACATTGTCAGAATGAGAATGCAAATGGCCTCATGAAAGTTTGACTTGAATTGGACCGGTCGAGCTTCGGGATCGATAATGGGTGGCAAAAGCTGCTTTTCATCAATATCGTCGTCGATCTCTTCATAATCCTCGATAGTGATTTCACCACTATTAACAGGTATCATGTCGCCTCCATAATCGGCTCTCGTTGTCGGTCCACTCATTTTGCAGTCAATAACAAGCCAAGAATAACACACGAATGTGAATGTGAAGAGATCCGGCCATTTTTATATAACAGCCCTTGCTTGCGTTAAAGTGCATGTTGATTATGCGTGGTCTTATCCAGACACAAGTATTATAATTATACAGATCTGGGCCTCTAGTTGCGACATGAGCATGGGCCACCTTCATAAGCCTGCTCATGGCACGTCACGTTGACTGAGTGCGATGCCGTAAGCGGGCATTGACTCTTTTTTTTACCTCTGCATCTGTGCTCAACGGAATTAAAAACAAATTTAGAATCAGGCTATCCGGTGTGATGTGCCTCATGCCTTACGTTATTCATTTTACGGAGATAAGCCAGCCAACCGTATACAGCAGTAATTACCACTTAATTTGTGACCATGTACAGTGCAGAAATCAAATAAATACAAATACTTGCATCGTCTGCTGCATAATTTCAATTGACAAGTCTGCCATTTTTTGCAATGACAGCCAACCAACATGTGTATAGCGGGATATGAAGACTCCTTGTGGTCTGGACTGACATGACCAGATCAGATCAGATAACAAGACAACGCGGTTGTGAGTTACATAGTTACGTGATCCTTGCAGCGATTACAAATAATTCGGCTCTGTTGTGATCTGTCATGGGCTTCCCCTGAAATAAGAAAACCCGCGAATTGAATTGTACTCCATATTGAACGATAAGCAAGCTTAATGACGTCTCATCGAGTGCCTTTTGTTCCGGGCGGGCTCAAAGCCGGATCTAAAAATCAATTTTCAACTGCCATGACTGAAAAGCCTGACCCCGCCTCTTCCAGTATACGATACTCCGAGAGTGTTCTCAGTAATAAGTGTCCTGACTAACTACTTCTTCTATCAGATGTCATTGATGTCAATAAGTTGAAATTGCCTACTGAAGCGACCCCGACTCCACTTCAACAACACTCTAAAGGTAAATGAAATCATCTTTATTTACAGGTATCTCTGCTTGCGCTTCAAAAAAAAAAAAATAACCATCATATCAAACGAAAACTTCAGAAAAATCAAAACAAACCAATTCTCCCCAATTCAACCCCGTCAACCTTAAAACTGATGATGAATGCCCCAGTAGTGATTCAGATCCGGAGCAAGAATTATCTGAAGTGGACTTTGAACGACTTTTGCATCGTGCCGGTAATCAAACAGGTTCGCGTACGGAAGATTTATCGATAGACTCTGAACCGTCCATCTCTACACCCAACACGTCAGCTGTCACGATTATTGTGGAAGAAACCAACAAGCTGGAACATGAATTAACTCAATCGTCAGCACAATTTCGCGAAACGTCTTCGTCCATGGTGGCGCACACGACAAGCGATCAAGCTGTAATGATCGAGGATCAAGAACATGCAAAACCGCAACCGCAACAGCCGAAATTTACGCACGCCCAGTCTATCGGCTCATATCCATTCGCTGAGCAAGTGTTAATTACAACTCCTTTAGAAACTGATGACATTGAGGCAGAATTTGAACGGGCACAGCAAGTGCCGAGTGCTTTGGAACAACGATATGGCCTAATGACGTTTGATGAATGGCAACAGACGGGACAAGATTTGGCAGACCGTGCCGCAGATATCATTAAAAAGGCTGTTATGGTCAGGTTGGAAAAAGCAAAAGCCATTGCCGGATTAGAACAAACCGTGGATGCGCATGCAAACGTGCTGGAAAAAAGGTATCAGGGTTTAATGCAAGAAAAGGAGAAAATACGGAAGCGTGCTGAAAGCTTGGTTAGCGATGCAAGTGGAATGTCATAAGTTATATTTCGTTCTACCCAGCACATGTAATCAAAACAAGGGATTTTGCTATAATCAACAAAAAGAATAATTAAACATGTATACTTCTTGCTTTTATCATTGCGTTAATAAATATAAATAAAATAACTGCATTACGATATATGTCATGAAATTACTTTTATTGTAGTAAGTGCTGTACAATTCGACATGTTGATAATTTTTTTTATTTATGATAACCAACCAAATAACCCTGAGAACTGAATGCATTTAGTGGCTGATGTGAGTGACACTAACTGGGAGCTTCTCAAACTAGAATAAATGTTAGAAAAAGCCGTAAGCAAAACAAATCATAATAAAAACGTACTCCGAGCGACTTAAGAAGATCTCTGGTGGTGGTATCGATCTCCAACTGGCCCTCTGGCTGCTGGGAAAGATCAAGAGCGGAAACTTCTGGAACAAACTGATCCTTCTTCTCACGTTCCTCCTCCTGAAGCTTGAAGGAAATGCCACGGACAGGTCCCTTCTGGATACGCTTCATCAGATGAGTGGTATATCCAGCAATCTTGTTTCGCAACCGCTTGGAAGCAATGATGGCAATCTCATCAGTCAGACGCTTGTTGACCTCAAAATCGGTTGTGAGCTTAGGGTAGTAGCGCTCAATAATGGCCTTGGAAGCTTTCTTGACGGTTTTGGTGCGGACACGACCCTGGCAGCATTATTAGCATGCTTGTAACACAGATCAAAACAATAATAACGTAGTTTGCAGAAACACGAATGAACCATAAATTTAAAACTGAAAATCGCCAACATACCATTTTTGTGCTTGTGTTGAGATAGAATGGACGAGGTTTGTTGAAGTTGGCGTTTCGTGAGCTAGAAGTGCTGGTTCGCCAACCCTCAATTTCGGTTTGTGTGGGCTTGCGGCAAAAGCTTTCCCATGCGCGGGAGGCCACACTAGCCTTGCTGTCAAAAATGTGACTGCTGATTTTATTACAAATAACCTTAATAGGGGTTATACCCTAAGTGCATTGGGTGACGTGGCGCATGCGTTTGCGAAGGCACAGCGCTGTGTGGCGCAAGCAAGCAGATGAACCCCTAAACCCAGCTTGCTGGGCTCCATCGCGTTCGATGCCCGCACAAAGCACAGGGCGGGTACAGGGCAATGAGCGGGTGTGAATTAAGACCGCATCATCATGACCGTCATCCATCGCAAGCTAACTACGGATGCTAATGTGCGGGCAGCCGAGCCTGGAGTCAAGTAAGTGGTTTGGGTTTTTTATTTTTCCTAATTTAATTTTCATGCTCGGCAAACACCATGAACGCGGGGGCGGAGTGCCCCTGGGTCATCACATTTAGCGTTTTATATCCAAACCAGTTTAACTAACAGAATTTTTTCCATCAGGTTTCATTGTGATGTCTGCGCCTGTGATTGCACGCATCTTGTGAGAATAAGGTGCGCCGAGTGTCAAGATTACGATTTATGCGTGCCATGTTTTGCATCAGGTGCCAGTTCAGGCACTCACAAACCGTATCATGACTATTCGGTCATTGAGCAACACGCATACCCCATATTTGTGGAAGACTGGGGAGCAGATGAGGAACTACTACTGATCGAAGGAGCAGAAACATGTGGTCTCGGAAACTGGCAAGATATTGCGGATCATATTGGCGGCAGAACAAAAGAAGAAGTTGACAAGCATTATTCAAATGTTTATCTGCGATCAGATTCATACCCTCTTCCGAATATGAAACGTAAGTTTGATATTACTCCCACCGAGTTTGCGTCGAGGAAGAAAGCTCGCCTGGATGCGCGCCGTGCTGCGCATTCAATCCTGCCAGTTCCAAAACAGAAACCTACAGCTTCGGTTCCGTCATGTCATGAAGTGCAAGGTTACATGCCTGGCCGGCTTGAGTTTGAAACTGAGTTTGAAAACGAGGCGGAGTTGGCGGTGAAGGACATGGTATTTGATCCCGAAGATGGTGACGGTGAAGTTGAACTCAAACTTACCGTGTTGGACATTTATTATTCCAGGCTTACCAGCCGGGCAGAAAGAAAACGAGCAATGTTGGAGCATGGGCTTATGGAATATCGAAAACACGCGGCTAATGAAAAGAAACTTACAAAAGAGGAACGAGACTTGTTATTAAAAGTCAAGCCGTTTGCCAGGTTGCTAACCGCACAAGACTATACCGAATTTAGGGACGACATTTTGGAAGAGTATCAAGTTCGCAAGCGAATCGCGGAGTTGCAAGAATTCAGGCAAAATGGAATTCAGACGTTAGACATGGCTGCCAAATACGAGCGCGACAAAACTCAACGAGCACTTATTGCTCGTAATTCGATCGGGCCTGTATCATACGGTGCCACTTCAGGAAGCAGATATGGTACTCCGTCCGGACGCGGTCGCGAATCCTCTGTCACGACACCCAGTGCGGATGTTAATAATAAGGGATTCCGCAAGCCGGTTGTCAATCCGCTGGACATCTCACATGCTGCAGATTTGGACTTGCTATCACCAGCCGAGCAACAATTATGCTCTCAACTTCGCATCATGCCGAAGCCATATCTGGTAATTAAGGAAACATTGTTTAGAGAATTACTTCGCACTGGTGGAATATTGAAAAAACGTACTGCTAGAGAGTTAATCAAGATTGACGTGAACAAGACTGCCAGGATTTACGAATTTTTTCAGAATCAAAGATGGCTTAGTTAAAGAAGAAAAATTGTATTATTTGCATGGGTTATAAGGATATTTTATTATTATTATTATTTTTTTTGGTGTAAATATGGATGTATAGTACAAGAATGTAAAAGTAATTTTAGATCTGTTGAAAACGTACATTTTTATGTAGCATTGAACTTGAACAGTCAGTATCCTGAAATTTCAAGTCATGGATTAAAGTTTAATAAAACTCAAAAAAAAATTGAAAAATTATAGGAATGACCTTGAATAATTCTTGTCATAATATTCTTGAAATACTTGTTCCTTGCACGACAAAAGATTTTACATTATTCCGAAAAAAAAAAATTTAGAACTAATATTTTTAATGTTTGTTAATCATATTTGAATTATTTACCAAAGCGTTAATAATCAAGATTTGTAAAGCTAACAAATTATTTTGAAATCTCTAGATCAGCAACATTTTGTCATAATCATGGTCTCATTTTCATGTGAAGTACGTGGACCATACGCGGGCTGTTATTCGAGCAAAATTGAGAAAATTTACACGTTGAAATAATTGCTAATTTAAATTTTTTTTTTTTAAATAGGTATGTAACGACACGGTCGTGAAAAAGAAACTCATGCAACATCGCGGCCAGTGTTATGGCGCGTATTTCACTTGCCTTGATTGCCAAACCACGTTTCAGGGAACCGACTTCCAATCTCATACTAGTTGCATTTCTGAAGCTGAAAAATATCAAAAGAGTTTATACAAGCCCAAGAAGGCAAACAAGAACTCGAGTCAATCAAGCAACGGACAAATAGGCAACAACACGGGCAAGGCAATAATTAATGAGCCGGTCGTGACCGATGCCAGTGAGCCGGTCAAGACTGATAAATTATCCGACAAGCCAGATTCTGAAAATGACACGCAAAATCAAGAACAAGTGATTGAACCCAGTATTTCTTCAATCCCGGCATCGTCAGAACCTGCAAGCAAGAAATCAAGCAAACGGAAACGAGACAATGCCGGTCAACCTGCCGAGCAAGATGAGGGCAAAAAGTCAAAGCATGAAAAGCTTGTTGAATCTAACAATTCGTCAGAGTCGGACGACAAGTTAACCGACATTATTGCTTCTGTTGCTCAAAAGAAAGGCGGCAAGGTGGCATTAAAAAATTTGTTCAAAGTCTTGAAACGAGGCAAGGAAACCAAGCATATTTCAAAATCCGAATTGTTAAGGCGCATTTTGATTACCAATATTGATGGCAAGCTCATAATTGAACTTGGATCCAAGGACCTCGCTTAAACGGTTCGGGATTGCTTGTAAGAGACACATGAGCTTGTTATAGCGCCATAGATCAAAAAATAAAAAATTTACAATTAGTTAGCTAACTAATTTGCATTACAAACAAGGTGATATAATGAATTACATTATCTATTTAATTTTTTTTTATAAAGTAATAAAACAGACTGGAGCATGCATGGGCCAAACAAGAAAACTAACAAGAAAACTAAACGAAACAACTCGTGTAGAAAAAAGAACAATGTACATTAGAGAAGCATGAGGTGACAACAAAAAAGAGTCGTTTGCCAACAAAGTTCTCATCTCTATAATTTACGGAGTAATACCATAAAAAAAAATCATTAAACGTGAAAAAAAAATTAAAAAATTAAAAAAAAAAAAAAAAAAAAACCTTAAGCCAATAACATGCAATTCTCTTATCGTAAATAATCACGCATAATATCTGATAACTTGCTGGCGCCTGTTTCCAAGATATCTTTAATGTTCCCGAGATCATCACCGGCACCGTTTGCAAATTTGCTGGCAAAGTCACGAGCCACGCGTTCAATGTTTAATTCATCATCCTCGGGCACGTCGTCTTCATCTTCATTGTTACCGAAATATGCGCTCGATGATATCGACGTGGCGCCATCGAATGCCTGAAGCCTGGTTCGTGCCTCAGCACGAGCTGAGGGGTCAAACTGATTCCTGCCAAAGAATTCGTCTGATGAAATCGATTTTTGATTGCCAAACTTATTTTGTGCATCTCCAGCTGGTTCTGCAACCTTGGACGCTCCAAATCCAAGCTTCTTTGGAACTGGCGTACTGCTCTTACTAGCAGGAGCTGAAGTGGCCGTTTGCCCAAATCCTAATCTTGTAAAGCTCGATCCTAATTTATCTACTGAAGGTTCGCTGATGCTCGAATACGAAGCTTCCCTTGATGCCACTGGTTTCTCAACAATCGTTGCCGAACTCGTTTGCTTCTTCTTCTTCTTCTCCTCCTCGACATTATAACCTAACTGAGCTGCCCTCTCGGCTTCTTCTTTTGCCAATCTCTCGGCTTCATCAAAATCAATTACTTCAGACGTAACTTTTTTGGCAACAATCTTGGTTGGCTTCTTGGATGAGAGTATGAAACCACCTGGCCGTCTGGCTCCACCAGTAATGCCATTAGACGATGTTTTTGATCTTATTGCTGATGATGACGTGATCTTGCGAGCAGGCTGGTCTGCATCGGTTCCGTTAAGACTGGAAGCGCTTGAATTGGCGGACCCGTTTGAACTTAACGGAGATCCGTTACGTCCGACAACAGGCGGGGTAGAAACGCGGGATGCAGGTGCCTTTTTGACGACAGGCTTATCCCAAGAAGCGAAAAAATCTGAATCATCTTTAACCAGATCGTTGCTAACCGAAACTGAAGCATCGTCGTCAAGAACAACTTCGTCAGGGTGAGCCAATGCATCATCTGCCGCCCGTTTCTTCAATTCATCCTTGTACAACGATGCCGCGCGTGACGTGTACTTCGTTTTCGCATCCTTTGTGTTGAACGCAGACGCGCCACCGTTTTTAATAAAAAATTCTTGAGCTTTCGTGTTGCCACCAATTTTCATCAGCCGAAGCTGGTCCCATGACCACGAATCCAGGTTCGAAGATCGCACAAACGAGATGTGAACGCCAAGGTTTCGGTGAATGGAAGAACAATCAAGACAGAGGTAAACTGCAAAAGTAACTGAAGTCCAAGTAGGATTCTTCGCTCCGCAATCAAAGCATTGCTATAAACAATTGAAATCAGTACGCATTCTTTTTTGTACGTGTTTTTAAGAACTCTCGGAGGCAGCGTGGAGGACCGTATCATTGCAGCCAAAGACAAGGAAAAAAAAAAAACCGAAAAAAACTGATTAAAAAAATTTCATATAACGTACCTTGTTTCCACGGTCGGCTCTAAGTTTTTCAAATATGGCCAAAGACTGTTGTTTTGTTGCCATTTTTTTTTTTTTGTTTTTGGGCAAGAACAATAACAAGTGTGAAATTCGAGATTGCAATGCTGCCGGCAGGACGCCAAAACGAAGGGTCAATTCAAGGGATTTGTACCAAGTGGCAACGACTTCAAATTGGCATAAGCGGCGGATGCATTTACAGATTGTCATTAATTTACAGTGCAGAAAGGTGCGCACTTTTTGACTTTCAGCTTCCCATGCTTTTAATATATACTATTTATACTAACAGGTCTCGACGAGCAATTTGTTGAACGAGTATAGATGGCTACTGTTTTATGTTGCTGGGTTTGCCATAAGTAGTAAGGTTGGGCATGGCATGAGGTTTTTGTTTCTAATGGCTATAAGATTTCTTCATTATTTGTGCATGTAGTAGGGTGCCTGGCACGACCAAACGTGGCAGTTGCAAACCAATTATCTTATTAGTACTGTCATATACATAAGCAAATAGTGCCTTTTCATAAAACTAAAATGCAGCAACATATGGTCCGCAAATCGACTGTACTAAATGAATTATTTTTATTCCCCAGTCGTACGATCTAGATATTTTTCAAATGTACTTTTGCGATTACTTGATTCACTTTTGCTGGGAAAATTGGAATTAATATTCAACAAAGGCGGCAAGGCCTCATCCTACTTTTCTCGCCATCAAGAAGCAAGTTTCCACGCAGAAAAGCCAAGCCCCACAACGTCATAACAGCTTCTCTGGCAAAGTGCAAGTACAAGTACAAGGTTTTGTTTTGTTTTGTTTTGTTTTGTTTTGTTTTTTGAGACCTTTCTTTTGTTATTATATTGTATGCAATACCGCGATTAACATCAATTAGGCTTCCCAATAAAGCCATTTGGCGCCATTTGTGGTCCGCATTTAAAGTTACACGTTGTGCCTGTTTGAGCTTAGTGCCTCCAAACGGGTTTGCCGTTGGCGCCAACGCCATCAGGCTTATTCTTAATCTGGTAAGTCTATGTACCGCAATAAACAATGCAAAATCGTGGTATCTTACCCGTTTGGGATGGACATAAACAAAACCATCTTTTTTCATTTTAATTTGGGAAAATAAAGTGTATCCCGAGAAAATTATACTGTTGACCGTTGGCATTGGTTATTATAGAGAATTAATTATTACCAAAACTCCACCCGGGCCTCCACGGTCTTTCTCTTCTAGTCCGTCCTCTCTCGCCGCTCTGCACCTTTCGTTTTTTTTTTCCTTACTTGTTCGCCTCTTCGGTTTTTCTTTTTTTTTTGTTTTTGATCTTGTCTGTCGTTTATTATTTCCACCATTGAGCCCTTGCTGCTGTTGTATAAAAGCTAGCCTTTATCCTGTCGTCTGCCTCGATTCCGTCGACTTTAACAGCCAGATCTTACTCAATCTTTTTTTTCTTATTCATTGTCTTTCGCTTTTGGTGAATGAGATTTGAATAATCGACTGCGAGCACACTTTCACTTTCTTTACAAATCACATACACGTTCTTGCACCGACACAATGGTTGCTATCACTTTTTTTTCAGCCGTTTTCGCTTTTACTTCCGTGGCCTTGGCTGCTTCCCCTCATGCCCATACTCATGATCATGTTCACGCTCATTTCAAAACACCACATCACTCTCACCATGGCCATGCTAAGCGAGACAACACTTGCGCTTTTCCTTCTGACGATGGCCTCGTCGCAGTTACGCCTGATTCCTCCAACGGTGGTTGGGCCTTATCGCCCGATCAAGAGTGCACTGCCGGCAATTGGTGTCCGTATGCTTGTCCTCCTGGCCAATTGATGGCACAATGGGACCCGTCAGCCACTTCATACACTTACCCTGAGTCTCAATACGGCGGTCTATATTGCAATTCTGATGGAACAGTGTCAAAGGGATTTTCCAATAAGCCTTACTGCTACGATGGAACAGGCACTGTCGGCGCAATTTCTTCTACTGGAGACGTTGCGTTCTGCCAGACCGTTCTTCCGGGTAATGAGGCTATGCTAATTCCAACCTCAGTTGGATCGTCTCTCACTACGCTTGCCGTTCCTGACACCTCATACTGGGCTGGCACTGCTGCTCATTACTACGTCAATCCGCCTGGCGTGTCTACTGACGATGGATGTGTCTGGGGTAGCACTGCCAATCCTTACGGCAACTGGTCTCCATATGTTGCTGGCATGAACACTGACTCTACGGGTATTACGTATGTTAAGTTAGGCTGGAACCCGGTCTATCTCGAATCATCATCTCCGTTCAAGGACACGCTGCCTGATTGGGGTCTCAAAATTTCCTGCCCAGATGGTGGTTGCTCCGGACTTCCTTGTTCTATCGATCCTTCGCAGGATAGTGTCAATCAGGTTTCAAACGGTGGCAGTTCTGGTGCTGGTGGTGGAGATTTCTGCGTGGTTGGTGTCGAATCCGGAAAGAACGCGGTTATTGAAATCTTTTCTAGCGGTAGCAGCTCTGATTCAGCAAATGCAAATTTTGCCGTATTTGATTCTTCTTCTTCTTCATCCGGTACTCTTACTACGTCATCTGCAGAATCATCTACGGTGGTTTTGTCTAGTGAGCCTACTTCATCGTCTGCTGCGCCCACGACTTCGATTCAGGCGACTTCGACTGCTCAATCCACCACGTTCTTAGAATGGACTACAAATACCGACTCTATCAGCTCTGCAGTGTCTTCTACGTTGATTGAATCATCTACTCAATCTACTACGGAACCTGAGTCTACCGTTGTGGTGACCACATCTTCTGTTTCAACCTCTACTTTTGTGGCATTAACCACTTCCTTATCCGATGTATCAAGCAGCAGTACGATTTCTGTCGTGTCTTCGACTGTTGAACCTACATCTGTTGAGTCTACAATTGAGCCGACTACCTCTTCTGTCGAACCTTCTTCAACTTTTGTCCCGGATTCCACGTCATCTTTCTTTTCCACTTCTTTCTCTTCTTCTACTTCTTCTACTTCTTCTACTTCTTCTACTTCCATTATTTTCTCTTCTTCATCAGAGTCTACTTCGTCTGCGGTTGAGTCTACTTCCATTCCAAGCACTACTACTGCGAAGGATGCCACAAGCACAGTTAGGCCACGTGCAACTTCAACTCTTGTTTTGGTTCAAACCACGACTCTCTCTTCTGTGGCGTCATCGAAGCCGAGTCAAAGCGCGCTTCAGTCAAGTTCTTCATCGAGCAGTTCCAGTATCGAACATCAGACTACTTCTACTGTTGTGCAAGGAACAACCTTGACCAGTTTAGTTCGAATTAGCTCAATCTCTTCGGTTACGCGCAGCGGCCAATACTTAAATATTGAGAGTACTTTTGCCACATCTAGCGCTGACTCAACTTCAAGCACATCATTAGCTACGTCTACCCCGGCTTCAGCATCTGATTCAGCTGCAGCTTCGACCAGTGTTAATGGAAGCTCCAGCAGATCCAATACCAACAGTAAAAGTGCTGGCATCCAGTTAGGATCAGCTCGATCTGCTATTGCCAGTTTAATTATCACTTTTGCTGCTGGAATTTTCTTTATTTAGACGAACCATGATGCTTGTTTGTCTATTTTTGAATTGGGGTTTGAAGGAGTATTTATGGAGTATTTACGGATTTTAACTGTTTTTGTATTTTGGGGGGGGATCAAGCGAAATTATTTTACCCATCTAGAGAAAAGTCAATCTTTTGAAATTTGTTTTTTTGTACATTGATATTGGTTTTGTTATACCTACGATCGAATAATACACGTTATGATATATATACGGGAAAGATGTTATAAATGTATGGATGAAGAAATTAAATTATTTATAGATTTATAGAGAAATTAATTTATTTTTAATGGGTATAATTAACGGTTGTATTCATTAAAACGTTGGCGTTATAAGCCCGGGTAAAATCGGTTGGGTCAGTTTGTAAATAGAATTACAGTTGAGTGAAGCCAAATAACACTTTGATAGTCCCACGTCGTTTTCCAAGTGGGTTATTCTTGCCTTTTTTTTTAAAATTTGGTTCATAGCATTTCAGTATTGCACTTGTTAGTTTATATTCTGTGTATCTGTATCTATATTTTTTTTTTTTTGAGGGGCAAAATTTACTTGCATTCGTTGGCCTCTATTTTCGAGTTTCAGAACACGCGACATTCAGTTTCGGCCATCATAATTCACTCTTTAGTTTTATATTTTTAGGGGCATGTCGTGGAAACTCACAAAGAGTAAGTAATTTTGATTTATTTTTTTTTTTTGGGGGGGGGGGGAGGGAGAAGAGTTTTTGGCGGCATGCGTATTCTGGGAATTACTGGTGTGCTGACAACATGATGTTTAAAAAGAGCTCCGGGAGACACATCTGGCGTCGTCGCTTTCGTCGTCAAGATCCTCATCTACAGCAACTCTTACTCCTCAAACTGTTGGTTCAAATCATGACGAGAAATCAGTCGAAAAGGAGAAAGACAAGGACAAAAGCAAGCATCACTATCATTTCCATCACAGCAGCAAGTCAAGTACGGTCTCATCTTCGCAAGCGGACGACATCGCGTCTACGTTTACACCTTCGCATCGATCGACTCCGTCTACAACTTCAACCATTAAGCCGGGTTTACTGTCAGTGACGATATACGAAGCCACAGGGCTTTCTCTTCCACCTTCATATACGCATGCGCATCATGGCCATTCCGTGTCGTCATTCTTTTCGTCCTCGAGTACCACAGAACAAACGAAAAGGTTTTTGCCGTATTTGGTTCTCGAATTTGACAAGACGCAAGTCATTTTGGATGCGCACTCTGGAACTATTGAGTCACCTAGATGGGATCAGCATGCCAATTTTGATGTTTCTCGAGCAGAAACACTGACTTTATCAATATACGTTCGGAATTCTGGGGCATTTTTCACTAAATCAGCAGGCCAGCAGGAAAGTGGGAACAAGCGATCAGAAGAAGATATCTTGTTAGGATCTTGTAAATTGCCTCCAAAGTTTGACACCCGCAAAGTTGATGAATGGATTGCCGTGTCATGGGGCTCAGGGAAAGTTCATCTTTCCGTCTCTTTCCGTGCCAACCAAAATGTTCCGTTGACCATAGATTCGTTCGAGCTGCTAAAAGTTGTGGGCAAGGGATCATTTGGGAAAGTCATGCAAGTTCGGAAAAAAGATACGTCCCGTATATATGCACTCAAAACCATTAGAAAAGCGCATATTGTTTCTCGATCAGAAGTCAATCATACGCTCGCCGAGCGGACAGTTCTCGCACAGATTGATAATCCTTTCATTGTACCCTTGAAATTTAGCTTTCAGAGTCCAGAAAAACTATATTTGGTTCTTGCGTTTATTAACGGTGGCGAATTATTTCATCATCTACAACGGGAGGGAAAGTTTGATTTGAATAGATCACGCATGTATACTGCAGAGCTTCTTTGTGCTCTTGAATGTCTTCACAGCTTCAACGTCATCTATAGAGATTTGAAACCCGAAAATATTTTGCTGGATTATACCGGCCATATTGCTCTTTGTGATTTTGGGCTATGCAAACTGAACATGGCCAAGGATGACAAAACGAACACATTTTGTGGTACTCCGGAATATCTTGCTCCAGAATTGTTACTTGGCCAAGGTTATACGAAGACGGTGGATTGGTGGACTTTGGGTGTTCTTTTATACGAGATGCTGACAGGTCTTCCTCCGTTTTATGACGAAAATACTAATGAAATGTACCGAAAGATTTTGCAAGATCCTTTAAGATTTCCAGATGACATAGATAAAGATGCAAAACTACTTCTTATTGGTCTTTTGGATCGTGATCCGAAGCTTCGGTTAGGCGCTAGGGGCCCGTCCGAAATTAAATCTCATTTTTTCTTCAAGGAAATTGATTGGAAGAAGTTGTTAGGAAAAAAATATCCGCCTCCATTTAAGCCACCGGTGGCATCTGCGACAGATACTTCTAATTTTGACAAGGAGTTTACATCCGAGGTTCCAACTGATTCGGTGGTTGATGATTATCTATCTGAAAGCGTGCAACGACAGTTTGGTGGTTGGACGTATTCGGATAACCGAGGTGTTGATTCAGCGGGAGCTACAGGCATCACACCCACATTAGCCAGTATTAGTGAACGTTAAAATAATTGGCTTTTTTTTTTTTTTTTTGGGGGGGGGGCCTGGGAAAGGGGACTTTTTCTGCACATGACGAATTAGGAATAAAAAGAAATTACATTATATATTTTTATTGATTATTAGTAGTTACTACGTTATTACAACAAAGTCTGGAGTTATTTTTTGAAACTTCGCGTTGGGAAAGTCTTTTTTTTTGTGCTTTGGTTTTTAGTCCTGTGGTTTTTTTTTTTGTATTTGGGTTTATATTTCTGGTATTAAAGAATTAGCTGTGGTCAATTTTTTTTTTCTTTTGTTTTTTTTTGATATCGAATGTCGGTATAATGCATGGCTCCTTGTGTTTTGCTTTTTTTTTTTTTTCTTTTGTTTTTATTTTGTTAAATAAAGCGCACGTTTTTGCATCCGTTGAGGATTGGTGAAAATAACATAATGAATTTGTTTTGTCGCAATCGCAAGCGACCATGGTTGTTTTATAAGATTGATATGTAAACAACCGTTCGTTTAACAGAACTCTGCACTTCAGGGGTTAATTTCCCCAGCTTCGGTCAACAGATTATTCAAGAAAAAGTATCAAAAAGATAAAAGCAAGGGATTATAAATTCGAATTTGATTTATCCAATCCCTTCTTTTTTTTTTTTTTTTTATTTTTTTTTTTTAAACAGATTAAAAACACATGACCGAATCATTATCTCTTGAAAAATTTTCAACATTGATTCTTCCTAAATATGTTGTCGCAGGAACGGTATCAGTTAAAGACGCACGAATCTTGGTACTTCTCGTTACCGAATTCTTAACCGAGACGATTGATTCCATTTTTTTAAAATATGTCGTATGTGTGATTTATTTTAAATTATTTTTTATTCAAGCTGAGCCTGGTCGGCTAATTTAAAAAAAAAAAAGTCACGGTTTTTAACTCCAGAATTTTATGACGATGTCGTGGCGGAACGGAACGTGTTGCATTTATGTGGTTATCCAACTTGTGACTTATCACCGACCAAAAAAGTTTTAGGCAAGGACGTGCCTCAGATCGTGTACACGGAAAGACAATCATCATCATCGCCTGCCGGTGGCCCGTCATCGTATCTTAATCAATACTGCACCAAATTTCATTTCCAATCTTCCAAATTTTATCGTGCGCAGTTATCAGACGAGGCCGTGTGGGCAAGGAAAAATATAACGTATTTGCGGAATGGTCATGCCGAATGGGAAAGATCAATCAAATTGTTGGACGAAGTCTTGGCCGAACGGGAAGGCGACCGAGAACGTAAGACCGTGAACGAAAAAGAAGTTCAGGAAGCGGTACAAAAGATTGGCTTATTAAAAATTACTAACCGTGATTTTGAAATTGAAAACAATGTTGACGAAACGAAAGCACCAATTTCGTTTAGGGAAAAATTAGAAAAAAACAGGACCAAGAAATTAAAAGAATCAAGTTCAAAGTTAGAAATTTCAGAACGGGACGTGGATAAATCCAAGTCTCAAATTAAACCGGTCATTTTCGGAATAAATGATGCCGGCGCGGTTGAAGGATACGTGCCAGGTTCAGTCAAGTCATTAAAGCTTCCGCAAGCTTATATTGAACGCAAGATACTAGAACGAGAGATCGCCAAGGAGTTTGGCGAAGAAGTGGATGATGACGATGACGAGATTAATGAAAATGAGCACAACAGTGACGATGATGACGATGATGATGAGGATGAAGACGGCAGTTTTTAAATGAAATTAATAACACCGGTTTTGTATATTATTTTTCAAAAGGCGTTTAGTTTTTTTTTTACATTATTTTAATATTTTTAAAAAAGAAAAAATCATGAAGAAGTAGAATACTGGTCAAGTTTTTTCAATTGAATACTTGGATCAATATTAATAACCTATTTCAATGTCAGTATTACGTGCTCGCTAACCATGTCATAGATATCCCACTCACTTTGTCCGCGTTGAGCAATCTATAGGGATCCAACGCAATCTTAACACGTCTCATGGCATCGATTGTTTCCGTACTTAATTCCGACTCCAAATACGGCCGTTTTACTATGCCAACACCATGCTCTCCCGTGCATGTGCCATCCATCTCAATTGCTCGTTCAACGAGTCTGTGAACGATTCCTTCCGCAATATGTTTGTTTGAATCATTGTAAATAATAAATGCATGAAAGTTCCCATCCCCAACGTGTCCAACAATGGTGCCGGTAATGCCAGACTTTGTAAGGTCTTCCCGAGTAGCCGACACAATCTCCGACAATCTCGACACTGGCACGGCAATGTCCGTGGTCCAACATGAATCCTTATCGCTTCCGAGAGCAAGTGATGACCATAAAGCTTGCTTCCTAGCTTCCCATAACTCTTCCCTCTCATCCGCATTCCGTGCAAATTCAAAACTTTGACTGTGGTATTTTTTAGTGATCTGTTTTGTTTGTGAAATTTGTTCCTTGACTCCGCTTTTACTGCCACCAAACTTAAAAAATAATGTTGGTGCCTCCTTCCAAGTTCTAGAAGTCTCCCCTGCCGAGTTGATACAGGCCATCATTTCCTTATCCAGAAGCTCAACCGCAGCAACAGGAATGCCGGTGCGAACAATTTCCTCCACGGCCTGAGTAGCTTCCTTAACCGTGGGGAATGATGCCACGGCAACGCTAACTTCCTGAGGAAGCACGGCCAATTTTAAAGTAGCTTCGGTCACGATACCCAAAGTGCCCTCTGATCCAATAAACAGGTTTGTTAAATTATAACCAGCTGACGATTTTCTAGGCCGCTGACGGGTCTTAATAATCGTACCGTCAGCAAGAACCACAGTCAAATTTAAAACCCATTCTCTCATTGTTCCGTACCGAGCAGCGTTAGTACCTGAACATCCGGTGCCAATCATTCCGCCGATTTCAGCACCTGGGCCCGGATCAGGCGGGAAGAAAAGACCGAAAGGTTTTAAATACTCATTTAAGTTCTCCCACCTAACCGATGGCTGAACAACAACGTCAAGGTCAGTGTCATGTAATTCCTTGACCTGATCCATATTTCGGAAATCAATGGTTATTCCATTTCGTGTTTGAATAAAATGACCTTCAAGTGAGGTGCCACCCGAAAACGGGACCACGGGCACAAGGTACTTGTGACAAATTTTTAAAACCCCGGAAACTTGCTCGGTTGAATGCGGAAACACGATCAATCCAGGCCTCTGTCCTGGTTCAGCGTGATGTGAAATCCATGATGAATCAGCGTGAGAATTAATATCGTCAACTGTGGCGGAAACGTTCTCGGTTCCTAAAAGTTGAGTGATTTCAGCGTACGCCTTGGCAGTCGCCTTAGCATCTGCATATTCCGGTTTATTCAGAGTAGATAAAGGAGTTGTGCTACTGTCAAACCCTTTCTCTCGCAAGATATCCTGAGCACGGCGAGTCTCATCCAAAAACACAATCTGGTTTGCCAATACTCCTACCAGGAAACTTGCTCCAACAACTTCAAGCAATCAGCCAAAAAAAAAAAAAAAAATAAAAATTTTTACAAAACTTTCTTACGGGATAGAAGCTGCATCAATTTCACTCGGTTCTCTTGTCTTGTGAGCTCACGGGCCTTAGCCGAGACCTTGGAACCGGTGGACGCATACCGAATTCCAGATGATGGTATTCTGGCCTCACAGATTCGAGAACTTAATCTGCTTAATCGACATGCATACCTTACTTGCATAAAACAAACCATGCTTCAATTTTTAGATATCACAGGCTGATTGTTCCAGGTAAACTTATAAAATTGATGGTGGTCGCCTAATTTGGAACTCATCCGGTTTCTCCTGTTACGTAACCACTGAATAAACTAAATTACTTGTTGCCGTGGCAACAATGCGCGATGTCGTATATTTTTGTCATATATGGTGGATACACATGATTTAATTACCTATCATCATAACTCAGCAAGAACGATATATTCGAGTTGTTTATATTGATTTATTATACTGTGTTATTTAGCGCTTATTTTTTTTTTTTTTTTTTTTTTTGAAAATGTTGTTTCCACGGTCGATTTTAACACGCATATTTTTCTTTCTGGGGCTGTGCGTTACAATTGGATCAGCGCATTTAGTGACTGATAAATATATTGTTCTTTTAAAATCAGATATTAGCAAAGAAGAAGAAGTACAGCATCATGAGTGGGTCAAACGGCAGTATATCGAATCACAAGTTCAAAATGGACAATTGTCGAAAAGATGGGGCGTGAATGATGGCATACTACATCGATTATCATTAAAGCGAGCAGGAATTAAAGGATACATAGGAACTTTTACAAAAAATATTGCTCAAGAAATTGCAAAAGCGAACCAGACACTGATTATTGAACAAGATAGTGAAGAACACATTAGTCATGTAAACACGCAATTAAACGCTCCTTGGGGTATTTCAAGGCTATCAAGGAAATCCCACCCTGCAACAGCTGCCTTAAAATATGTTTACAAGTACGACTCCAGAGCAGGGGAAGGATCAGTTGTTTATGTACTTGACACGGGAATTGATGTTTCTCATTTGGATTTCCGTCCTGGCCGCGCCACGTGGGGTGCAAATTTCGCTGATGACGACGTGGATGACGACGACAATGGTCATGGAACTCATGTTGCTGGCGTGATTGCCGGAAAGTTTTTTGGAGTCGCCAAAAACGCTAACGTGGTTGCTGTCAAGGTGTTTGATAAATACGGTTCTGGCACGGTTTCGGGTTTCATTAAAGCGGTCGAATGGGTTGTCGCACAGCATGAAGCTGCTGGCAAGGGGGCAAGAACAATTATTAACTATTCTGCAAGTGGAGTTATTTCCGGTGCCAGAACTGCAGTAGTAAAAGCAGCAATCGATGCCGATATAGTATTTGTCACTGCAGCTGGTAACGGTAGTGAAGATGCATGCTTGGTTGGCCCGTCCAATGTAAATCAAAATATTACCCAGTCATCATCATTGCTAGTAGTGGGCGCTGTCGACAGCGCAGATTCGATTGCCAGTTACAGCAACAAAGGCGAATGCGTCAATGTTTTTGCTCCAGGAACTGGTATTCGGTCAGCATACCCGGTTAAAGGGTCAAATCGAGGTAGTCGAGTATTAAGCGGAACAAGCATGGCATCGCCTCACGCTGCCGGCGTCGTGGCAACTTTATGGAGTGCCAAAACAAGTTGGAACGCAGCTCAGGTTGCGCAAACTGTTGCGAGAATTAATCCTGGCCGGGTTTTTGGAGACCTGAGCGGATCGCAAAATACGTTGACTTATGATTTAGTTGAAGAATTACAACTATAATCACATTTTTTTTTGGGGGGGTCTTTTGACAACCTTTTTTTCTTTAAAAATTTGTATATTAGTCATTTTATTGTATTTATCCGCTTGAGTTTGTATATATTGAGAAAGTTTGGGTTAATATTATTTATGTAGTACGAATGTAATAATAGTTGGTATGTATGTATTGTACAATTTATGTATAAATAATGGGTTTTCATACGACAACAGTAATACGAATATCTATCAATATCACAACTGGTAGCCAGTCACTGCAGGGATGGTCAAAGCTCAGAGATAGCGAACGTATCAAATTTACCTACTGATACCCTAATATATGCTTTTGAAATTCTACTATTGATTTTTACCATTTAAAATTGATTACGGCCTGTAAAAATTTGACTAATAAAAGTTGTTTATTTGAAAAATAAATATGCCGCATCACGCATATCCAATCTTCAAACCTGTGTTCCGGCTTTTCATAAATTCTAACCTAGAAATAGTAAGTCAGTTTGAGAACGGGAACAGAAGTGAGTATTCAGCGAGCCAAAAAAAATAAAAAAAAAAAATTCTTACAAGAGCTTGAATGGCAATCTAAACTAAATAGTACACAGCATAATCACCGGAGGACATTCAGAGTCGTCAGATAATCATTATCCGTTTAATGTCAAAATAAACTCCGGCGTGAATTGGCTATATCTGAACAAGCAAAGTCAAATTTTAACGCTCGACGCAAGCATTAGAGCAGAGACTCACGAAGGACATGGGGTATATATACGATTTAAAGGACAGGCCAAGTTTACAGACTCGCTAAAAGCCGTTTTGGACGAAACTGCAAACACGATGGAGTATTGGGATACAGAGTTTTTTATTAAACCGGTTATTGAAACCGATGGTTCAACTAGGGTGAACTGGGTTAATGATAAGCTTTTCGTCGGTCGGGGAAGATATGTGCGAGACGAAGCAGGGCAGCTAGTTTTGGAATTCTTTGTATCAATGTGTCATTAAAATTCTAACGTGCAGTTCAATTTAGAATTAAAGTTGTCTGTACTGCGCAAAAACAAACAAAGTCTAGTATTTTTTTTTATATCTATACATTATTTCTTGACCTTCTCGTCTATAAAGCAGCGGCACCCAATACGGCAAGAATTGCACCAACCACACCAGTAGAAGCAACGAGCTTTCCAGCAGCAGCAGTTGATGAAGTGGCAGCAGCACTGCCAGAAGCAGAGCTCGAGGAAGAAAGCGAGCCCTCCCATTCAGAAAAGGTTACACCAGTGGTATTTTGGCAAGTGCTGCTGCTTGAAGCACCACCGCGGGTCACAGTGACGTCGGCACACTATATTAAAGCAAATTAATATCCTATTCCAATTTTTTTTTTGAAAAAAAATATTGCTTATTGGTAACATACGTTGTAAAGCTCGCCATCATCAGAAAAGAAAATAACCTGAACGGTTCCGTTTATGGTGCTGTTATGGTAGACAGTGGAAGGGAAAGAAACTGACGGCAGGCAAACATTGCCGGCGCCGTTCTCGAGGAACGTGTTGACCAGAGTGACATTAAAGTCATCAGAAGTAGTGCAACTGTTTCCAGGGCAAAACAAGACCTCGATTCCGGACACTGAATGAGAAGTAGAAACAGCAATTGGGAAGCCATTGGGAGAAATTTCGGTTCGGTCAGTTGACTCGGTATTTTTACCGCCGCATGGAGCAGTAAGCTGTGTAGGATGGTTATCTCCACGGGAAGTAGGAAAGTTGAGATTAAAATGAGCAAGAGCCGGAGCAGCTCCCAGAGCAAGAATTGCGATAGCCGATGACAAGAACTTCATGGTAATTATTTTTAAGATAAGAGCTAGGGAGTGGAGGTTGAAGATGGACCGAACGATATAGATGGCCTTTATATAAATTCGCAGAACTAATATAATCTGAATTATACTTGGGGGCATCAAAGTTTAAAGTTTGACTCAGAAATGTGGCTTGACTAAAGCAGGGAAAAAAACGAGCAAATATTCCAGCCACAGCCAATGACTTGAACACGGATACGGGCCATTATCTAATCAGATTCGGACACGAACACGAGCACTAACGAGCAAATTAAGATTGCTTGCCAGCAGCAGACTTGTTGAACCCTCCGATAAACCATATTAATTAACCATACATAGTACGTACATGACACATAAGAATAAAAAATAAATATATACAATCACAAGTTAGTGTGCATTGACGCTACCGGCAAACCGGCCAAGCACTAGCTCACCCAAAAAGATCCCTCCCAGCACAGAAAGAAAATACCCAACATTAAAAGTCATTACAGCCAGCATACTGATTATAGCGGTTAGTTTAAGAAAACAAAAAAAAAAAAAATTAAATAAAATAAAATAAAATAAAATTGCTTACAGTAAATATGAGGTGCCAGCCAAGATAACTTGGATTGCTGCCATAGGAAAATCAATGGACACACGCCATGGCCGTGCGTCTCCAAAGCTCAAAGGCTTCGATATTGATGACGTAGAAGCCGTGTATTTTTCTATCGCTCCGTCGTCATCCACTGTATGAATATGAGAAGAAATTGCGATATGCGTTGCTCTGCTGATCAAGTATCGCTCTGTTCGGTGCTTAATGACATGCGTCAGTCTGTACGTGACTGCCAGCACAATTAAAAAGATGCATGTTCCGGCGTATTTGCCGGTTGATGATGGCGTCCACCCTGAAGCAAACAATGGATCATTTGTAGACGTATGAAAAACCATGGTCATCATGTCCATCGAACTGCTGCTGCTGCTGCTGCTCGAAGTCGCGGTGGTAGCAGCTGCCGACGAAGTTGCGCTCATGCCCATGTCCATCCCGGACATGCTATCCATATCCATTGCTATCAATGTGGTAACTAATCAGTCAAACTAACAATCAGAAAAAGTGCTCAAGATGGCCAGAAGTATATAAGTAATCAACAATCTAAGAACAGTTGAGCAAAATTGAGAGCAAATACTGAGCAAGAGCAAATTATTCGGGGATTCCGTTTTCAACCAAAAGCCGCATGCATGCAAAGGTGTGGCTTGAACGAGCAAATATCGAGCAAATTACAAACTTTAAATCTGCAACGGGCATTATCAACTACAACAACTTCTACAATTTATTATTTACAATGAACTCTTGGCTCTTTCTTTTTGATGAGCTCACTTAGACTCTGTGAATGAAAGTACAAGTTTGCTTCATTTCTCAGATTGTGATTATTGGGTGAGGCCAAAGAGTAATTGGCAGGCGCCGCACGTGGATAGAGTTTCTTGACGTCCTCCCAGCTCTCGTCAATTTCTCAGTTACAATCGACCTTTTTTTTTTTTTTTGTTCTTTGCGTCGTCTTCTGGAAGACTAAAGAAAAGCTACCATGGCATCTTTTTTACAATTCCCAAATATGGGAGTCGGGGACTTTAATGACGATGGAACGCCCAGACCGGGGTATCTTGCGCGAATGTACTGGGCTGCGGTTGGATCCTTTCTGGCATTGGCATTTGCTGTTCGAATTGCAGACTTTGCATTAGGCTGGCAAAGGTATTATTTTTATTTCCAACACTTTTGATTTTTACAATTGACTAACAAATCGTCAGAAAACGAAGTCTATCTGCGGCACCACGGTGGTTTCCTGCTAAAATACAAGCTTCCTTAACTTCCATCGGTCGCATAATAACATATCCGACATTGAACACATTTCATTCTCACACCTGGATTATTTACATGCCATCTTTTGGTAGGATATTTATTGTTGCGTCATATTTTGCAATATTATTTGGTCTTTTTTTCTACAAAAATCCTATATCAAAGTCAAGCGCTTGGGAAGCTGCCAGTTATCGGTCTGGTTGGATTTCAATTGCCCAGCTACCTCTTCTCATACTTCTGTCAACAAAACGTCTTAATATTATTTCATTTTTGACTGGCGCATCTAGTCATGTATCATTAAATTACTTTCATCGATGGGTTGCCCGCGGCGTTCTGTTTACCACCACTATTCACATGTTTTATACTATGCGATACTATGCATCGTTTCAGTTCCTCACCTACCAACTTAGCACAGACGCAATAACAAGGAGAGGCTTAGGAACGTGGTGTGTTCTTGCGTCGATTTGTTTAATCACATCTGTGAGGCCTTTGCGTTACTTTTTTTATGATCTTTTCTTTGCGACTCACGTCGCTTCTGTCATTGCATTTTTTGTGATGGTTTTGTTTCACACTCCTTATTATGCCCATAAATACACCTGGATTGCTCTTGGGTTTTACATTGCTGACGTGGTTCTAAGATTTGGATATTTACTTTTCTACAACGTTTCTCGCAAAGGAATACGACATCGTGCTGTTGTGTCGGTATCTTCTGACGAGAAATTGCTAACCATTGAGATCCCCGCAAATGGAAGATCTTGGAAAGCTGGTGAACACATTGGATTATTGTTTCCAACCGCTGCATTCTCAATCAAGTCCCATCCGTTTACGGTGTGCTCAACTCCTGAGAGTGATTCCATGAGATTTGTGGTTCGAGTCAAGAACGGATTCACGAAACGACTGATGAGACGTACATTAAAGCTGGGTACATCCATCGAGGAGAAGGATGCTGATATAGTTGCGTTTGCTGAATTTCCAGTATTAATTAATGGCGGCCATGGACTTCCGGCCAGGAATTGGGGTGAATTTTCATCAGTGTGCGCAATCAGTGTCGGCGCCGGAGCATCTTATGGGTTTTCAGTGCTGGAATCAGTACTAAAAAATCAATATGCTACTCAACAGGTTGAATTACTTTGGATAGTAAGGAGATATACTGATATTGGAGCATTTATACCATCAATCGACAGCGTAATTAAAAAAACAGATGTTCAAAGTATCACATTAACTATTAAAATATTTATCACCGACCCCACTACAATCACATCAGATAAGTACGACTTTTTAGATTCAGAGTTGACTGAAATCTGCACGGGCCGGCCTCACATACGATCTGAGATTGCGAATGTGCTCAACATGTCTGCAGGCGAGACAGCAATCGCAGTGTGCGGGTCCGCGCAGTTGTCGGCCGAGGTGCGAACCCAGGTTGCAATCTTGTTGGATGCTCGAGCAGCTCATACAGGCTCTGGAACACAAGGATGTTATGTACATACGGAACGATTTTTTGCAGAGTAATTTGATATATATATATATTGTTTCTTAATTTTTATGAGTGCTACCAGCAGTAATTTAATAAAGTTTATTTACGATTAAGAGAAAAACGTGGGGGTTGCGTAAACTCACGATAAATCCCCGGAGATAACTCCGTTTTGTTAAACATAAACTTGCATTTGCTTGGTTATATTTTTCGTTTGGAAGTCATTGGTGTAACTACAATATTTTCTAAAGAGATAAATGCCAGTCTATAATTTAAGTGACATAGAGGCTGCTGCCAAGCAGTTTATTGACAAAATGACGGGTGATTTCTGGTCCGGCGGCGCAAACGAGCTCCTTACCGTGTCAGAGAACGTCAGTGCCTATGGAGACTATCGTATTCGACCTAGATACATGCGGGATGTAGCTGTTGTCAGTACGACAGCCAAAAATAAACTGTTTGGCAAAGAATTTGCCATTCCGTGCGGTATTGCTCCATCGTCTTTTCATAAGCTTGCGCACGCAGATGGCGAGCTGGCGACTGGAGCGGCTGCCAAGAGCAGGAATTGGCCCATGGCAATTTCATCTTATAGTTCGTATTCACTAGAAGATGTTTCCAAAGTCAGTGGTGATAATTTATTATTTTTTCAATTGTACGTGTTTAAAAACCGGGATACTTCAACAGACTTGGTCCGCCGTGCTGAAGCGGCTGGGTTTAAGGCAATCTTGGTCACTATCGATTCGCCATTCCTCGGTCTTCGGTTTTCTGAACGGCAAAACAAATTCACGTTACCGCGTGGCATATTGGCTGCAAATTTTGCTGGCGGACGGTACGCCGGTCCTATCGACGTTTCGATTGATCATAAAAGTGAAAGCAAAGGTCCTGGAGCAAACAAGTCACTGTTTGAAGGCCCAAAGCCAAACGTTATCGACCCTGGATTGACATGGGAAGATATCAAGTGGCTAAAATCGATCACAACATTAGAAGTTTGGGTTAAAGGCGTTCTCACATCTGAAGATGCCGAAGATGCGATTCAGGCTGGTGCTTCTGGTATATGGGTGTCAAACCATGGCGGTAGACAATTAGACGGTTGCTTGCCAACGCTACATGCTCTTCCAGAGGTTGTCAAAGCAGTTAATGGTAGAATACCTGTGGTACGTACATATTTTATATATGCATTATGAATTTTGTTTGTTTGTTAACCTTATGTATTAGCATCTTGACGGTGGAATAAGAAAAGGTTCTGATATATTTAGAGCATTAGCATTAGGTGCAGATTTTGTTTGGATTGGTAGGCCAATACTTTGGGGATTAAAGTATAATGGTCAAGAAGGATTAGAAACCGTGGAGCGGCTTTTGGAAGAAGAGTTCAAGCTTGTGCTTGCATTATCCGGGTGTACTAGTCCATCCGAAATCACAAAAGGTCACCTCACCAAACGACCAGGAAGCACTTGGTCAAAGTTATAGAATAATCAAATTAGGTATCAATTATATAATATGCATGTGAATTTTATTTAAATAATCTATAAATTTACATTTTATATGTTTCCTTCCAAAATGTCAACAACGGAGACGTCATCCTTAAAATCTAGTCTTGTCCAACCTTGAATCTGACCATCAGCTACCAAATATCCCTTTGAAATAATGGTATTTTCATCATCATTGGCAGCTTCTCTCGAGAGCGAACGAACAAGTCCCTCGGACTTGTCATCTGTTTCCACGTTATCAAAAGAAGTCACGCCTTGGTCGCGAAGAAACTCAAGGCAACCTCTAACGTTCATGTTCATTACCGCGGTTTGCGTCTCAAATGTGCATTCAGGTAAGTTAAATCCATACTTTGTCAAAGATGGGAACAGTAATGCAAAATCACTTTGCGAGTGATGTGCGGACGGTCGAGTTAAAAATAAATGCCTCTTTTTCGGTGGCACCGTCCCCGGTGGGCACGCAGAATTCGACAGTAGTTGATACACTAAATTTAAATTCTGATCCCATTTATAAAAAGCTTCTGACAAAATTGATATTGTAGGAACGGTTAAGGGAATTCCCATACTTTCGTATAAAGGAATCAACCAAGGGTCTAACAATATTAAAGACTTGGCAGGCTGAGGTCTCAAGAACTCATCAAACCTGTCCACCGGCTTGGCAAAATCTGGAGCGATCTCTTTTCCGGTCTGATTTGACCTAGTCGTACCGTTATCGTGGCGGTACAAAAACTCCAAAAAATTATAAACACCTTTGATTATTGCCACACATGTCGCTGCTCCGAAGCTGTGACCTGAAAATATCACATTTTCCATTGTCGTGTCAACATTCTGCCAATTAAATTCAATAGGCTTGTCACCGCCTATTGGAATTAGTTCACGTTTTTCATCTAAAAGTATTTTTCTTAATGAAATAATTTCGCGAGTTCGCATGGTCAATTGAAACGTTCGCAATATTCTCAAAACATCATCAAATTCGAACAAGCGTCGATACTTGACCTCTTTTTTAACACCAGTTTCAAAATCAGTCACGTACGTGACCGGGGCGGTAAAATCACGATGTTCTGGCGCAATTACAACGTGCCCATGCGATGCCAATGATCCACAATACTGAGAGTACGCGTTTCTGGTGCCGCCAAGTCCATGTGAGAAGAACACAACTGGCCATTTGTGACCTTCAGGTGGATCAAGCAATGCCAAATTTGAATAACCAGAAAGTACGATGTTTGGAATAAAAGGAACAAGAGAAAGTAAATTTGCTAACCTTTCAGATCTTCCTAAAAATGTAATGTAATCTACGCTGAGTTAGAAAATTCAGCACTCATTGGATTTTTTTTTTTTTTTTTTAAAATGGTTCGTCCTACTTTTAATGTATTCCTTTCGGTTCTCTGGAAACCAAAATGGATGCTCTAATTTTGTATCTGCAGAATAACTAGCAGGATAAAATACTCGAAATAATAATGTCTCAACTGTTGCTCCAATATGCTCATAAGTTGCTGGCCATGGTGCCGGAATTTCCACCTCGACCGTTCCAACCGCGTATGGGCCATGGTACTCTGGCAGCTTCGGCGTTAAAGAATTAAACCGCATATTTTTCGCAATTTGCAAGAATCGCGAAATGAAAAACTGTCTAGAATGAATCGTTTAATGTTGACTTAATTGACAAGTATATAATGCCTAACTGCAAGTGACCTCTATATGCCGAAATTTGTTAAACGCAAAAAAGAATAACTACAAATTTTTTTTTTTTTGACAATATATTACATTACGTCATGTATTTGCTAACTAAACTATGAAGTGCGCGGCTTACGATAAATTTCAAATTCGTAAAAGACGTAGCTTAATGAAAAGATCATAACTTTTGAATTTTCTATAAGAATAATAAGAAATGCTATATAGTACACATACAAAAATAAAACTCGAAAGGTAAATTTATAGACATCTGTTATGCCTCTTTTTTTCCAATTGCTCCCAGAAGCTTGTCAAACACATTATCAAAATCACCAACAGCATATTCCGGACCATCAAACACTTCGTCCACAAGTGAAGTATTCAAAACAACATTAGCACGTGATTCAGATGCGGTGGATGTCAACTGAATCTTTTCAGCCTGTTCCGGAACCGTGAATTTACCAACCTTGCGATTCAAAATCGCAGTCACGCCCGGAATTTCGTCTTCGTCGACAATTAAAGATTCGGAAATTTTCACTTGCTCAGCCTTGGCAGGTGAATGGAAAGCAGTTTCAGGAGCAGAAATGTAAAAAATTAATTTGTCAGTGTCGATTATCAAAAACCTCTGTCTAGAAGCAGTTGAAACGTTGTACACAGCAGCAATAGGTCTTGAATGTTGGAAAATGTGAGCCGGAACCGGTGACGAGCGGTTAAAAATATAAACATTAGATGCAATTCCCATATTTGAAGACGAAGTTTTAGTGGCGTAATTTACGGCCACTGTGAAAACACCGTCACCATATGCGATCAATGATCTCGCATTTTTAGCCGTAAATCCAGGATTCGCTGTCCACGAGACATTATCACGAAGCAAGTCATAAACAGTTAATGTTGTTTCACCTAGTACAACGAGCGAAGTGTCTAAAATACCCAGACCACGAAGTGGAGAACCAACAATTCCAGATAATGTTCTCACTATCTCAAAACGCGTAGAAGGGGATGTCGGAACCGAGACGATATGGATTTCATAACCCTTGCCAAGAAGTAAAACGCTTCCATCAGGAGACCAAGCCAAACAAACCTGATCCGTGTTATTATCCTCATCAGATTCTAATCCAGATCTGGAAACCAATGACGAATACGTAGGCTCAAGAATGTGCCTGGCTGACCATTCAATTTGACGGGTCTGGATCTTGGGAAACCTTGGACGCCAGATTCTCAAAGCACCATCCTTGCATGATGTTACAAATGCAAGACCATTGTGATAGGTTCTTGGTGCAGCTTGTATGGCAGCAACGGAAACATTCACACCGTGCGGGTTTGAAACACGGCCGGTTAATTTCCACGCCTCTGCTCCTTGATTAGCAGCACGATCATCGGCCCAAAACTTCAAATTAATTTGCAAATCTGATTTTGATAACAGCTCATCAATCGACGGAGTCACGGTCTCATCAACGGTTACCATCCATTCCGAATCTGCGCTAAACGTTAACTGAGTAATGACAGGATCTTGAATGGCTTCCTCAAATAAAACTTTGCCAAGTTGTAAAGTACGAGCAATTGCAATAGAAGCAACTTGCTCGCTTTTTGTTGGATCGTATACTTGAATCTGAGCTCCTGATTCGGTTGGCAAATAAAGATAGGGCTGTGATTTTTGCTTCCCCGTAGAAGTTTCAAATCCCTGACGAACCGATAAAGGAAAAATCGAATAGTTTTGGATCAAACTGTCATTGTTATCAAGAAGTTTACCAATGAAGTTTCGAGCTTTTTGTAAGTTATTGCTTAAACTTAAAAATTTTAATGATGAAGAAGTTAATGGTTCTTCATCATTTGCTGCCGCCAAAGATAACGGAGGCAATGCAGCATATTTTGCTTTTACACCAGAAACTTGAAGTCGTGCATCGAGATCAGTGGAAGAGAGTAAAATAATATCTTCACTGTTGTTACCCAGAGAGAGTGAATACATTGTCGATGAATTGTCCACAACAACATTGGTGATCGGTCCTGGCAAACGTGGCAAAAATTGAACATTTCCGGTATCTAATTGCCAAAACAATAAAACCTTCTCATTACCTCCGGACAGTAAATAGTCTCCATTCAAGGAGAATGCAAGAGCTCGCACCGGTTCCATGTGCCACTTTAGAGTTCGAATGATGAAATTTTTAGGGCTAATATGATATTCAAGTGCGTCATCTGAATTAAGATAGTAAAGATCAATCACACCAGTTACTGATCCAATTGCCACGATTCCGGAATCTGACACTGCTATGGCTGACGATCGTCTTCCGCGCTCGATATTAGTCTTTTCAACGCCATCGTATTCATTGTTAAATCGTGCAATTGTAAATCTTTCATTTTGAGAAGATGATTTTTTGTTGCCAAAAGATGGATTGCCATGCTTTGCAATGAAATGAGATTTAGTGTGCGATAATGCGAGAGCAGTGACGTTCGCAACAGATACAATCTTGTTGACAGGCGTAGATCCATCTGGCGTTATCCTTATAAACGAAATATCTTCAATAAAAAAAAATTAGAATACTGGTCAAGTACCCAAAAAAATAAAAAGTTTTTTTGCCGCGATTGCTCACCGTCATGATTTTGTTCCGTCACAGCAAGAACAAACATCTTGGCTTCATCAAGGACGTTTACAATTTTATGCAGAACCTGATTAACCTGTGACTTAAACGATATAGTCTTTATGCTATCATGTTTCCAATCGACATAAAGAAGCTGATTATTTCTCTTTGCTATCCAAACAGCTGGATAGGTCTTTTCGTGAGCACTTGGTTCCGAATACACAAAGAGATCGACAGCAAGATGGGCTTCTTCAATAGCCACTTTCGCAACACACTGTCTAGCCGCAAATGAATATAATCGGACTTCAAGTGTAGTAAGTACAATAAGAAATCTAAAACCAATTTAGTATTAAAAATTGACTACCGTGATTGCATTTTCAACATACTTATGATCCGGGGAAAATACTGGTCCGACACTGGTCAAGCTGCCACCGTGAGGCAACGATACTTTCCAATTATGCTTCTTATGACTTGGCCTTTTCCGTCTTTTGGAATCCTGAGTATCTGTCATGTTTATGTATAAAATAAAGAACAACCTGCGGTTGGCAATACTAGTACTTTAATATCTCCGTCCAGAAAAAATTTGAACTCCCAATTTGCAAAGACTACTAATTAAACTTTATTTTTTTTTAAGCAAACTTATTTTGTAGAAAGGATCAAATTTCATTTCGTGCTTTTTTAAACATGACAAGTATAAGTTCTAATAAACATTTAATTAAATAAATATACATCGAGAACATAATTTATTTAATAACAAAAAACAAACGAACAAAAAATTTACAGGTATAAATATTAAATCACACGACCACACGAACCCGACGCCACCACAATTTCCATTTTCAAGAGACATAGCAAAATATATTACATATAGAAAGCATTTGAGAATTCCAAATTTATGATTTTTAGCGAATCATCATGACCTTTGCTATGTCCTTGCCCGATACCAGAGGATTGCTTGACGACGCCGTGGAAGCTTTCTTGCCCATTTGTTCAAAGATCTTCCAGAATTTAAGATTTTCATCACTTGCAACTGTAGCAAGAGTGGTTCCATCTGGCGATAGAGCAGAAGACAAAATACGTGAGTCGTGACCTAATATTTCACCATTTTTAACTAGGGTTGGATAACTCCAAATTGTCAAATTATTATCTGGATAACCATGTGAGGAGACAAACTCCTTATACGTAGTCGACCATTGAATGGAAGTAACTTGCGAACCGGTATCAATTGAATTGAGTCGTGCACCGGTAGTACCGTTCCAAAAATGGATGTACTTGTCAGATGTACCTCCACCGGTAGCAAGTAGATTCAATTGCCAGGGGCACCACGCCAAAGCCTTTACGGCTGCCTTGTGATTGGTTTTGGTAAACTTTGGCGTGCTCGATCGTGCATCCCAAATGTTGACCAGGTTATCATTACCACCACTTGCGAGTTGCGCACCATCAGATCGCCATTGGAGACCACACACTTCTCCTTGATGGTTTGCAAGCTCGGCAACTTTGTGCTGCGCAATGCGGACGTCATGGTTCCAAATAGACCCATCGCGGCAACCTGACGACAGAATATGGCGATCCCATGACATTACACCTACACGCGCAGCATGTCCCGTCATTGACCTTATTTTTTGCTGCTCCTCCACATCCCAAATTTGAACATCACCATCACTGAGGCCAACAGCAACATAAGCACCATCTCCAGACCACTTTAGACCAGAAATATACGTATCCGAAGATGTTTGCAACAAACTTGAAACAGATCCTGTTTCAGCATTCCAAACGTACAAATCGCGGTCAAGACCAATGGCAAGCTGATTGTTGCATGACCAGTCCAGAAGATTGAGGTAGTAATCGTCACGGATACCGGGCGCGTCCAAAATTCTCTCTGCGCTGGTGGGCAGTCGCCGTCTTAATTGAGCATTCACAGCAGGCTTCAAAGGACGATTATACTGACTTCGGAGGTCAATTGGCTTCGATGATTGTGGAGGTTCTGGCTTAAAAGCAAGAATTTTTTTATTAAGTGCAAGGCCACAAGCCTCAGCAACTGATGATTGATAAGCCAAAGTTGACGCATTCGGCTCGTATGATGCTGAATTTGACGAAGATGAGGCCGATGAACTCGAATACATATTTGGCATGTTTTCCATTTTGGCCATGGCAGTAGACGAGCTACTCCTGCTTGGAATGAATCTGTCGCCAGTAACAGTAGTTTTGAAAAGCTGCTTCTTCGATGGCCTTCTTGGAGTATTTGACGAAGACGGTCCAGAACCAGTTAAAGCAGTCTCCGGTAATCCAGCATCAAGCCTTATTGGAGATGAGGATTGTTTATGAATGGCATGCTTGTTTTCTCTGACAGGAGTATACTTACGCGAACTAATGAAAGACGACGAAAGTTGTGCATATTGGCGTGGTGTCAGAGGAGAGCAATCCAGACCAAACTGTTCAAAATGAGAAGGAGCGCAGCTGGTCATAGATGACCGTGACTTCACGGGAGTGCTAAAGCTCATTGTGATCTATGCTTTTTTTTTTTGTTTTTTATAATAGTTAAAAAAAGACCTGGGACCAGCCACAGATACGATAGTTTAAAAAGATAGGATTAAGAAGCGAAGACAAGTTAACGAGACCAGCTCTAAACTTGCAATATGTATGAATGTGTAAAATAAGAAAAAGAAGGCAAATGGAAGAAGGGAAGAAATTTATTCGGTTGAACCGGATTATATATATACTCGGGTTGCGCACAGACCGTTTATTTATTTTGTTACTACCCGGATGGGGTTTAATAGATGTTGGCACGGCAACGCGCCGCGCTTTAAGTCGGATCACGAACATTTCCAAACGACAAAACACAGTGCGATCTTTGTACTACCAAGAGCATGAGGTTGTTAAATATGCGACACCAAGTAGTAAATGGGTGAACTATTTATATCAAGTGCCTTTCATTTTTTTTTTTGTTTAATCGAGTCTTTTACAACTTTCTAAGCTTACACAGTAAAATGGCGGTTACGAACAGCGTGTACAAGACAGACAACTCTGCAACTTTGAAAAACGAATGCACCCGATATGTTACTGTACATAGAGGATGCGGGTGTCGCTATACTGACCGACACATTCGTTGCTGGCGTGCTATTGCCACAAATCAAGTCACTTGTCCGCCAGATAAAGAAATAGTTCACGAGCAATCAAGTGAATACTATTGCAAGCGGTACGGGAATCACTTGTACAATGAATAGTGTTCTAATGCTATCTATAGTCACAGCTAGTTATATACCTATAGGATATATTGTATCCACGGCCACGTACAAATAAAGGTTTAGCTAATAATACAAATTCAACTTCTGCAAAGCTGGAAACTTTTTGGTGGTGTTTAAAACAAATGAAACTTTCTGCTCATTATTTTTTGGGAAACGCGTCTGTGTTGCTTAGCACTACTATCTTCCTCTCCCGTGATATGTAGCCTTTCATAAACCCCTGGTAGATTAGAATTGATGCCCAGCATTCTACCTGCTCGTCGTCCACTTCTATTCCCACAAATTCAAATCCTTTTCGGAAAATTGATACTGGCATACGATTACTTCGATCTTTTGCAATGTATATCTGCTCAAAAAGTTTTGGCCGCACCAGTTTAGCCCTTATCTGAAGCATTGCTAAATAGAGCCTCTTGTTGACAAAAAGTTTCTCTCGAGCTGCAAGAGCAGCCTCATATGTTCTCATGTCACCTATTCGAGCAGCTCTAAATAAATCTTCGTACAAAATCTTTAAATTTGGATAGAATTTCCAAATTGTTTGTCGAGGATACTTTCGATGGAGTAGTAAATATGTAGGTAATAAATACCGTAAAATCAGTCTTTTTTTGGTTAGCATAAATAAAATACTTTGCAGATATATAGCTTACTCTTGGTTTTTAATTGAGTCTTTATGGCACAAATCAAGCGCAGCCTGAAGATTGCTCTCTGCTCGTTCAAAGTCCTCATCCATAAAGGCCAACACTCCCTGGTAGTATTTAAATGTAACAATATGACTCTTAGGATAATCTTCAAGAGAAGGCATATCTGCAGTTGACGAACTCAATACCCTAATAACTGAGGTGGCGAGTGAAATGGTTCCCAATTTAAAATAAATCTTGAACAACACTCCAATAACGAAATATACAGCCCATTTCCTCGAATCAACAAGTTTCTGATTACGGTCATTCAAGCAAACTGTAAGGCTTCGGTTTACAGTTCTTGCAGCTTCTTCTAACTTATTAGCATGATCATTTGCACCTGCAATTGATGATTGATTAACATGTTCATCTGCCTGAAGTGCAATTCTTTTTAATTCTGTAATTACTGAGTAAAGAGAGGGCAATATCCATTTGTCTTGTTTCTCTGCAGTTCGATTGATCTGTCTACATTCAATTAGCATGGCATTAATAAAAAAATTAAATTACCTACTGTGCAAGTGCGTTTTGGTTATTATATGTCGAAACTACGTCTTTTGTGACGTGCCTGTTATACTCCACTTTCCATTTTGTTTCGGCAATCTCAGCCCAAACCGGATCCTTTATATACTTCTTCGCTATTATAGTAACTTCTTCCTCCCTGCGCTGAATATCACGATCATTCTTAAAACTAATGATATCCTGCTCAAAATCTGGTTCTAGGAGAAGATGTAGATCCTCATCGGTTTGATCTGTTTTTTGGCGAAATTGTTTTAAGTATTTTTCTAAACTGGCCATATTTCATGGCAATTTCAAATCCTTTCTAGACAGTTAAACTCTTCAAAATTTAGAATTCAGCAATTAATTGTCGTAATTTGATTACGGACGGATGAGGTTATTACTTATACCAATCAAACTTATTACAAGAAGTTATAGTTAAAGCATAATCAAGTGGGATCACGTGTTATAAGCAAATCGTAAATAAATTCGATATATAGTGCACGCTTCATAAAAGTACGTATTTCGAATCTTTTGACTTTTCAAATTTTTCCGTTTAAACATTTTATTGGCAAATAGAAATAAATAACCATGCTGAAATGAAGCTATGATACAAATATCACGCTGAAAATATTTCATAGGTCGTCATCGGCTCTCGCAACGCGGTAGACTTCAACATATAACACTTTGACAACTTACCAAAAAAATGTCGATAGATATTGATTGGACACAGTTGAATCAAGATGACAGAGACAACATTTCAGAAACTGTTCGTGCTTTTTTGGACAAACATTTTCAAAAGATGAAACTACCGTCGTACATCGCATCGATTAATGTTTTAGCATTCGATATTGGATCAGTTTCTCCTACATTAGAGATAAAGCATATTGGCGATCCTTATCCAGAATTTTACGATAATAATGAAGAACATTCATTACTTTTGCAACAACAAGCGCAGGAACAACAACAACAACAACAACAACAACAACAGCAGCAGCAGCAGCAGCAGCAGCAGCAGCAGCTACAGGATCAATTGCGCAAAGACAATGAGCGTCAAAGAGTCGGGAATGTATTGTCAGATTCATCCATACCATATCTTAGATCTCGGTTGCAGCAATTTGGTTCAAGCTCTGCGAATCCAAACTTGCATTATTTTCACGGGGTCATGACGCCGACATTAATGCCTGGTCTCCGTTCCCCACTTAAAAATTCGTTTGCGAATATATCTGGAATTACGGCATCAATGTCTAGAGGTTACATGAATGATACTGACGATAATATTTCCCGGGGAATATCAACGTCGTTTGCAAATCCACGACCTCAGCATGCAAATGACATATTACGATTATCAAGTCAAAATGAATATGATCACGACGACCTATCTACATCTCCTTCTTCATATGAAGAAAATCCAAGAAGTGATCCTCATGAATCTCAAAGTTCTTCTTCCGATGCTGATAATAATGAACCAAGCAGTTCACAACCAAATAGACTCTCAGCGGCTTCTCCAACAACAAGTCAGCCACCGCCGTTTTCTGTAAGAGAAGAAGACTTACAATTTTTGCTACATCTTCAGTACAAAGGTGATCTAAAATTAGTGATATCAGCAAAATTGCGTCTTAATTATCCAGCTCCAGAATTTTTAACATTGCCAATAAAACTAACAATTACTGGGTTTGAAATTGACGCAATGGCAGTGCTGACATATATTCAGCGGCAAATTCATTTTAGCTTTATAAGTGATGTAGGCGGATCAAGCTCTGCTGATCTTCAACCTTCGCAGCATCATTTTGAAGTTTTAAGAAATATTAAGGTTGAATCGGAAATTGGAGATCAAGACGGAAAAGGTTCGGTGTTGAAAAATGTAGGAAAAGTGGAGAGGTTTATTTTGGATAGGCTACGAGCTCTTGTAAGGGATGAATTGGTATGGCCAGGATGGATTACTTTCGAGTTTTAGAAAAACATAAATATTTGGTTATGATCAATTCTATTGATTTTTTTCTAAATGTATATCTATGGATAAGTCTGATACGTATGCTTCTGGCCTCCACATGCTAAATAGGAAAATCTCTTCTCCAAAGTCATCTCGACCTTCTTCCGTCAAGCTCTCGCATGGTTTCAAGCCAATTGCTTGAAGACATTTCCAAAATTCAGCTCGAACGTCAGAATAATTAGCACGAAGAGGTAGTTGAATAATTACTCGTGAAAAAGGACTTTGGAAATCAAAAATCGTTTTGAGCACGTTTGCAATCATTGGCGGATGACTTAAGGAATAAATAGGATCCGATAAAATGACCGTGTCAAATTTCTCATTTCTTTTAAATGCAAGGCTTGACTCTGGCAAATTCCAATCTAATTCCTCCACATCTATATCTAATTTTCCAAATTCTAGTTCATTATGCTTAATATTAGTTCCTAAGTTAGGAAGAATTTCAGGCAAGTCACTCATTAATACTCGATATCCAAGGATCCCTAAAACGATGCCAACAAGACCAGTACCCGAGCCTAATTCAAGAACTCTATGAGTATTGCGGGAAATAATTGTAGTATGAAATTTACTCAGTCTCTTAGCTAGTAATAAGCTACTTCCCCAAGTCTTCAATCCTAGGGCATCCGAGGTTAAACTTGGTTCGTGAAGGACCACGCTCGCTGATAAACCATCGATATCAAATGCCCTTTCCATACTGGGAGCAGCAGTTCTTCCACATCTTTCCGATATTCTTCTTGACGCGCTATCGAAAACTTGCTCTCGCTCATCGTCATCCTCAATCCAGTAAAGCCCCGATCCAACAAGTCGGGTGAGCCAGTCCACAAACCCCTCAGGGGCAAGAAGTTTATCTTCATCAGCGGCAAAGTTTTTGGATACTCCTCGAGAATATAAAGAGAGCAGTTCTAACAAATCATTGGCTGAAGGTTTTGACTGTATTGTTGGAAGGTCAAGAGCATGAACAATCTTACTAGCAAATGCTTGAGACTTAATTGAAGAAGGCAGAGAAATTACGGACGATAGCGAAGATAATGGAGTTGAAGCACTGCTAGTCGCCACCGATGAAACTAACGAAGAATTTGAGCTTGTCATAGCCAAAACATTATGTATTTTTTCCAATTCAAAAAAGATTTGGTAATTTGGTAAACTGGAGAACGTTTGGCAGAAAAATGATCGCGTCAATTTGCGTAAAATACGTTTAATTTAAAGTTCAGACACAATTTCCGATTTTGGATATCAAATTTGTTTGTCAGGTCATCATCATCATACCTGGACCAAACAACTACAATCGAAATCATGAATTAATTAATATTTTAAGATATTTGCAAGAATTAAAAAAATAGTTGTTTAATGGATGGGCGGCCGTGTGGGTTTTACTGAGGAACTTGTCACCTTTATCAACCTCGTTCTATTTCACGTGTACTAAAAGCTGTTATATTGAAAACGGGATCTTGCAATTACCATTAATCAACAAATGGAGCAAATTAGAATTTCGAATGCTTCAAGTCAATCAAGTGACTCTAGAAGGCACGAGGTGCTATCGTTACCGTCAATGTCATCGTTCATTCAGCAGACCAAGCAGCCAAGCATGTTCCACATGTCGGCGACCCATGATCATAATGTGCCAGTGGACGCAGAGTCTTCAAATGCTGGCACGCAGTTAAGAAAACGACGAAGGGTTCCAGTTGTTTGTTCTATGTGTAGACAGAAAAAGCTAAAGGTATGTTATGACCGTCTATTACGATCTTGCTTGTCTAACACGGCATAGTGCAACAGAATGCAACCGTGCTCGGCCTGTGTCACTCATAACACAACTACACTTTGTGTCTATGCAGTAAAGCCGTGGATATGCGATCCTATATTTTTCGACTATCAAACCTCGCCAGATTCTTCTTCAGGCCTTGCTGCATCACATCTAAGTGGTCAAGCACCGATAGCAAGATTTGTTTCTAACCCAACGGCAGTCATCCAGTCAACATCGTCTTCGCCATTTGAAACTAGTCATGCTAGAGAGGACTGTCAAACTTTTCAGCCCATTGATCCTACGCAAACTCCTGAATATAAAGAGCTTAAGAAGAGAATAGAACAATTAGAAGGATTGGTTTCATCTGCTGTATTACATAATGGTTCTATACTTGACAGCTCTTCAGTACTGCATTCTTCTAAATCTGAGACTAAGTTGATTAGTGATGACAGATTTCCTGTGAGTTCTGTTGTCGGTTTGTCGTCAATGTCACAGGCCGACTTTCCAGAATTCACGCCGAACTTGGCAGTGAAGAAAAACAGGATGGTAAATCTTGGTAGGTATTCTTCATTTATCAGGTTAACGCAAGATCCATATATTCAAGAAATTTTGGGAACAAATATGGCAAAGTCGTGCCTCGTCAATAATGAAGCTATTAAGGAAGATTTTAGATCGCTTAAAAGACAAAGAAAAGATGAGCGATTATTTGGCGACAAAAACCAAATGAATTCGGAGCAACTTGAAATAGTGAACAAGTTATTTAACGTGGATTTCTCAAAAAATCAGAGATTTCCACTTTTAGAACATCGACCGTTATGCGATTTTTTGATAGCTAGGTTTATGCAGCGGGTGAACGTTCTATTTCCTATTGTACATCCAGTAGTATTTAGAAACAATTTAAAGAAGTTTTGGGATTCTAAACAAAAGGCAAGTTTTCAAGCTTCACAACAGGACGGCACCATGAAGACTGAGCGCAAAACAGTGTTGCGTGGTCTTGCACTCTTTGCCATCGTGGTTCGCCTTGGACGATTGTCGTTGCCTCAACACTGGAAGCCATCTGATGATGGATTTCCAGATGAATACAATATATTTTTGGGTCGTTCATTATACGCATATTCTTGGGAATGTCTGAGAGAAGCGAATTACATGGTAAAATCAGATTTTGTTGTTACTCAAGTTCTTCTCGGATTTCGGATACATTTTGCGATATCTCCAGAAGGCGGCGAGGGTGCAGACATGGAAGATTCGGCAAATTTTGTGGGCCACCTTTGTCAGGTTGGGTTGTCAATGGGACTCCATAGAGATCCAAAATTATTTCCCAAGGTTCCGCCACAAATGGCTGATGCTTGGCGCGTTACATTTGCACTGTTGGTTATTTTTGACACGGAAAGGTCTTTGGACCTTACATTGCCGTTTGCAATACCTCTGGAAATGTCAGACACTCCTTTGCATAATTTGCCCTCGTTTGGAGAAAATATAGTCGAATCCGAGTTGCCGTCAACATCTTTCATAGAAGTAAACTTGAAATTAAGCTTACTTGCTCGCTCGATCCTTGGTAAGATTATGTTACCAAATTTCACGATGAGTCGCAATGAATTTAAGAGTCATTGCGAAGAACTTCGAAAATTTGAGGAGGAGTATTTAAGTTCATTTCAATTATTATTGGAGGTGATTCACCGTGATAAAGATGCGACACTGTCAGGACCAGATGGCGCGTATGACCTTGCGCAAAAGTATATTCTGCAGCTGCAGTTATCTAGGCTTCAGTTAGTGCTGTATTCAGCTTATAAAGTCGTCAATGAAGAGGAAGCTCATGAAAATAGGATGGCCATGATTGTCTGCTCATTAAAAATGTTGGATACCATGGCGACTTTCATCAGTCGTCAACATTTTTTTTCTGACTTTTTGTGGATGCTGATCAAGTTCTCGATGAGACATTTTACGTATCCAACCTGCACAATTTTGCATTATATACTAAAGGGATTGAAGGAAAATTGTGAAATATTTGTCGAATTTGAAGGACAAAGGTGGAAAAACCCTGATCTATCGTTCCAATATAATGCAAGCACAATATCAAATTATAGAAGGTTATATCAATCTCTCATGATTACGGCAGAATGGATACATACATATAGGAATTTATATGATATTGCGTGGAAGGCAGAAGTTGTGGTATCGCTTTTGGTGGACATTATCAAATCTAAAATTGCAAACTACCGTGAAGGGATTCAGAAAGCAGCCCAACGCATGATCGTGGACGCATACACTCCACCAGCAAGTCCTTTGCCTGCAATTTTGAAAAATCCAAAAAGTTTTAATATTGAAGATATTATTGAAAGCAATGGGGTGGATGATTTTTTTTCACAATTTGCTGCACAGATTGGTGCGGATGCTGATATCGGCGAGTGGTGGCATGATTGGGCTTATTACACAGAAGAAATGGCTGATACCGGCCTGCGGTAGGCTTGTATTTAAGCATATAAGCGGTATAGAGACTCCAGTTGATAACCCATTAATTACGGGTAGAAGAGAATTTATATTTTTAAAAACTAATTAGTAGGTAATCTTAGTTGAAAGATTGTATTATCCTATTACCAAGTTGCTATCGCGATCACTTAAATCTTATAATATATCGAGAAATAACGTAAAACCTGTTCGTGCATATTGTTCTATGTATATCTTGTCGAATACTGTAATTTGCCTTCGTGCATTGAACACTATGGGGATAATGCACGGGCCCTTCGCCATGAGTATACATATCGCTTTATCAGACGCCGACCCGTTGGCCGCCGGCCCGCATATAAGAACAGGGCTTGCCATGACCCGGTTGCTTGTATCGACCCTACCTTAAATTTTCATTGACATCCACAGTTTTTGTAATACATCATAAACTAAAAATGAAACCAGTCACTTTCCCAGTAACAAGAAAGCCTTACGAAGAGTTGGCAGCAGCCAAACTGGCCGAGCGAGATGAAAGAATCCCAAAGGAGTGGAAAATAGAGTTTAACCCGGAACCTGCAAACTTGTTGAGCCTTGCCAGAGACTGTGGATTGCTCACGGAGCAAGAATTTGAAATCACGGAGAATTATGATTCAGTTGGACTTTTGCAAGAGATTTTTACTGGGAATTATTCTGCGATTGAGGTAACGACTGCGTTTTGCAAGCGGTCAGCAATTGCGCAACAGGCACTTAATTGTTTGACCGAGATCTTTTACGATAAAGCACTTGAACGTGCAAAATGGCTGGATGACGAGTTCAAGAGAACCGGAAAGCCAGTTGGACCTTTGCATGGATTGCCGATTTGCCTGAAAGATAGTGTTAATGTCAAAGGGTATGATTCGGTTGTCGGTATCGCTGCCTATGCATTCCAACCTGAGAAGGAAAATTCAGTTATTGTTGACCTGTTGGAACAACTTGGCGCAATAATTTACGTGAAAACTAATGTTCCTCAGAGCATGATGGTTCCAGATACGGATAACAATGTTTTTGGAGTGACTAGAAATCCAATTCACAAGGAGATTACAGCATCTGGTTCGTCTGGTGGCCTGGCAGCACTTATTAAGTTTCGCGGTGCACTTTGTGGTATCGGAACTGATGTTGGTGGATCAATCAGGGTACCAGCTTACACGCATGGCATTTACGCAATTAAGCCTTCTTCCGGAAGATTACCGTATCATAATATGAAGGGGTATTTGGAACCCGGAGCCGAGACCGTCGGAGTTTTATGCGTGAACGCACCCATGGCCGTTTCTTATAGGGATTGCGAATTAATTATGAGAGTCATTGCGGATGCCGAACCATGGTTGTACGATCCTTCATGTCAATACTTGCCCTGGATCAAACCTGCACCTTTGGGGCGACCGCTCGCGCTCGGCATCATAAGATCAGATACCGAAAACCAGACATTGCCACCTGTTGCTCGTGTGTTGAATGAAACTGTTGACAAATTAAAAACAAGCGGTGTTGACATTGTTGAACTTGAGTTGTACAAGGCTGAAGAGATCTCTGATAACGCGGTTGATTTCTTTACGGTTGATGGTGGTGATTTTTTGGTATCACAATGTGAAATTACTGGCGAGCCTCTTACCAAAACAGTTCAAAATGGCGGAATGTATCCATGTGATAAGAAAGGCATTTCAGAATTTCACGCTTACTCTTCCGTTCGGGCGGAATTGCAACGTGATTGGTTAAAATATTGGGAAAACACGAAATTTAAGACCAAATCAGGCAAACCGGTTGATGCAATTTTGGCACCAATCCAAGCTTTTACACCCCGCCCGGATGGGTTTTTAATTAGGTCTCATTTTTCAAGAACATTTAATTTACTTGATTATCCTGGCATTATATTCCCGGCTGGCAAGGTTGATTTTGCGAAAGACGACATTGATCTGGGGGAACCAATTTCACCGATGGATGCCAGATCATTAAGTACATGTAAGCAGTTTTTTTTTGTATAGTAATAATCAGAATACTGATAAAGTTTTATAGGGGACAAATCAGTTAGATACAGACTTGCAGATTTCCCAATTGGACTTCACTTAATTGGTCAACGACAGATGGAGCCAAAACTTTTCCAGAGTATGGATGAAATTTCGAAAATTCTTGGCACCACTCAATAAATAGAACGATCAAATGAGATTACGAGTTACAAATTCAAAAGTGAAAACTCAACTACAAATCATGGGTCTTATTTCGGGGGCGTCTAATAGATATAATGTATATAGCAGTCAGTGTTGTTGTTTATCTGTTTTCTTTGTATTGTTGTGCTAGTATTATCACCACCTGTTTGATAAATTTATGAGTGCAATTCGTTTGATAAATTAAGCCTTATAGATGCAAAAGAAGGTCGCAATAATTTGGTTGATAATATAATTGTTTTACGGTTGCCAGAAATTATTATTTCTTTTTTTTTTTGGTTGCAACTGTTTGAATATTATTTCACAATTTTGATGTCTCAGTGCTTGAATTGCAGTTAGTCTTAAACATTTTAGCGCTCAAAATTCTAATCGTACATTATCTATCAGTTTTGGCAGCGTGTTATCTAATATTTCCCAACTCAATGTTAGCTTGCGCTAGTATTCTTTTTGCCTTTGATGACCTGATTCCATATCCACGATAACGGAGCTGAATGCGCCTTTAAAATCGGAACCGCGGTTGCGATAAATGATCATGCATATGAGCACGCCAAGGATAAACAATACCGAAATCGCGACCATAACTCCGATCGCAATTTTTGCGCTCCGTGAAAGATCATGAGATTTAATTGTAACATTTTTGGAAGAAAGTCGAGTGATTGGATACGTCGTATCATTTTTGGACCTGATGACTCGCAGAACCGGGCCAGGTTTGGCAAGTTGTGAGACAATTGTGATATGGGACACGATTGGGATAATGCTTAAGACAAAATAATAGTCACCAGAAATAGTTGCATACGACTCTTTAATGGTCAACGAATGGAAGCCGTATGAGTTGGTGATATTTTCGATTTCAAAAATTGTGCTGTTGTTATTGTTGTTGACAAGTCCCTGTAGTTTTACATGCGTGATTTCATTCTCGTATTTTTCAAAATAGGAAGGATGTCAAGTAACAAAATAAATTTCTCCAACAACAACTTTGGTTGTATTATTAGGTGTACAAAATGGATGATGTTCTAATGCTTCATCGACAAATAATTCTGATTTCAGACAGCCCGAAACTGGAGATTGATTGTTATTCAATACAGCAGTGTTCAATCCGGGCGTGAGAGAAGGATCTAATGTTGACGTGGTTGTCTCTGAACACTTGATAATTTGTTTCTTGTCATACGGGATGCCAAATAAATCATGTGGCACCCACGGTGATCCTGAAAATGGGCAGGTCGTTGATGAACCTAATACAGTCTCTCCGGCATATGCTTTAGGCGTAACGGCTGTGACCGTGACCGTGAACTATACTACCAGAATAATGGCATACAAATAAAATAAATGTAATTGCATTTTGAGGCCATGCAGTGAAATATATACACTCCCGTACCATTTGCCATACTTGGGTCGCGAGAAGTAATTTGTTGACGGAAACGACCGTGCGGCTCTGAAGTCGAGACCCCGATGTGATTAGATGATCAAGATAAGACCAAGCCAAACCTGTAATTAATTGGGCTATATATATGACTTCTTTAGAGTTGTGTAATGATGTACTTGTATCGAGTTTTTAAATCAGAATTAAAAAATGCTTTTTATTTTTTATCGTGGACTCGTCGTGAACGCATCACCAGCATGGTTGTGCTTGCACGTTCGCTTTCTTAGCGTATGACATGTCAAAAAAAACCTTGAAATAATTAAATTTATAATATAATAAATATAAAAAATACGTGTAAACAAAACAATCAAATCATAGTGAAAACTACCTATTACCAAAAAATCTAAAAAAAAAAACCAACGCCACAGAAAATCCTTCTTTACTCCACTCTAACTTCATATGTGACCTTAATCGGCCTATCACCTAAGCCAGCACTGCTCTCAAAGGGGTCAGAGTGGGTACTTCCAGATCGTTCCGTTCTTCCGCCATAGACTACAACGGCATTGTTTCCATGGCTCTGATATTTCTCAAGGAAATCTGGCGGAAGTCCGATATCATACTGATCGTCCATGTTCTCCCACGTATCAAAGCGTGTTGGCCTGGCACCAGTACCGACACTCTTGGAAGTCGCATAAACGGCAGATGATGAGACGGAGTGACTGGGTGGCAATTTATTATCAGAAAGCCAAGTCTTAAACGGTCTGATCTTGCCCAGGCCACAAAATCTGAGCATGATAATGTACATTGACGTGGCTTCACGGCCAATTCCAAATATAAGAAACAGGAATATTGAGCACACAAAATAAAGCCAAACTGTAATAAACGAATTCGAAAGACCAGAAGAAATAGGGATCGTGGACCACCTTTCATGATTGTGAACAAGTGACCACGAGTATGGAAAAAGCGTCCTCGTGTATGTGTAGAGTAAGTATAACGACAGCGGGAAGGCAACAAGGATAACAGAAAAAGCAAACACAAGCAGCCTGGCAAACCTTGAGACAGTCAATCCCGTCTGAGACGAACTTAACACTGCACGAAGTTCACGCCTTCGCTTGAAATATCGCACCAAGGTGATCACTATAGCGCTTAAGTTAGAACCCAATTTAGCATCAATCCATACCAAGTTAAACATACTTGAATATACACTGGCGACTAAGGCGAGAATTGGTGCCCATATTGAATAAAGAATGACCATTACCCATGACGGATAACAAGAAGGCATACAACCATACCGCGGAATAATCTCATATCGATAAGGCTGATAGAAATAATAAAATATAACAATTAAGCTAGGTGGAATGAAACAAATGCAAAGATCAACAATGAGCTTCCTGCGTTGAATGTTGGCCGTGGGTAACGGAACATTCTTTGCCATAATATTGGCCAAATTGCGAGAAATTGCTACCAGGCAACTAACAATCGCAACCCCACCAGCAACAAAAACTCGAGTAGCAATGTCGCAATAGCCTTTTCCATCCCAGTAGGTCGATGTATCATCACTGCCCCACGGAATGGAATTAACAAGTACAAACACGTTCTGGATCTGAAGTACAACTATAAAGCATAAGGCTGGTACGTTCTTATGACGGGCATGCCAGAACAATGCCGGAATCGTACAAAATATCGATAGTATCGATGTGACAAACAGCGGAACATAGATCATGGTGATTTACTTATTTTCCCCAAAAGGCACCTCCGCCATTTAGCAGCCAGAGGTTTCTTTATAGTAATCATGAACAAGTAACACCGTTTCAACCTGTCTCCTTTTTTTTTTTTTTTTTTTTTTTTTCTGCTTTCTGCAAACTTAGGCAAGAATTGAATCATTTTGAATTTTGTTTTCCCTTGTCTGTTCATGAGCAATAAATGCGGGACCAAGGTCCATTGGTGGCCCAAACAGGAAATTATGGAGAAGTATCTGAGCCGCGTCGTTCTCATGGACTTGACTGATAACTGGCGCAAAAGAACTCCTCAGAATATTAAATTGATTATACATTGTATGTATTCTCACATCAAGAAAAAAACAATAAACTGGGGAAATAAAAGACAATTAAGAAAAGATTGTTGATTGAGTATAGCAAAGTAATTATTTTTTTGGTTAAATCAATTTCTTGAGAACGGCGAACTGCGTGCGAACTGCCAATGAATTTGATAACCAAAGCGACCAGCTCAGCAAAAAAGGTTCTTTCAAACCACAACCCACTCATTACTGTATAACAGATTTCAAATAAGCTTTGTTCATTTCCATATACAGTAGGAGGCCTTCAAATTATCAGAACCTTGACGGTTGTAAATTGAAAACACGACGTGTCCGAGCGGCATAGACAATTGAACAGCTGCCCCTTATGATATTCGTAATTTTTCTGTTCTTCTTTGTCATGTAAATTGCAAAAGAAAAGTTATGATTATTTTTGTTTTTTGGAACTCTGAACTGGTGTATTTGGAATAAGACATGCTACGATCACGGTCGCTATTAAAAAATGAAGTGATCTATAACTGTGAACAATATGCAATTTTACAATCCATAAATCACTTATTTCGGTATAATAAATTTCTCATCACCACTCAAACTTGCAATTTATGAAATCATGTAGCTCAAAGCTTATCCACGTTGCAGTATTTTATTGCAGGTGTAGAACAAAATACGAACAATCAATGCTGAGTATTTGCTGACGTAATACAGATGCTCTCGGCAACGTTTCTTGGTTATGTGAAAACACAATAGCTGTAAATAAAACCCCACATAATTGGCAAACAAAACAAAATTGGTACAGCAAATATTAATATTTAACAATTTACATCAACACAAATATCAGTGAACTTGATCAAATAACAAATGAAAAGCCAGCTTAAAATGTAACTAGTTAACTAGTTACTTAGCAATGTCTGATTATATAATACACCGCCGCCACAAAACTCCCAGGCGCGGCTCAAATAAAGTTTAAACCCAAAAAAATCTCAAATCTGTATAGAAAATTATCTTTCAAGGTGAAAATTTCAATTTTGATCCTTAATCATAAATAACCCATCATGACAAGAGCTCTGACAGAAGAAGAAGTCAGTGATATTATTTACTGTGCTCGAGCATCTGATTTAGAATGGTTTAAGGAAGAATTGAATGAACTTCACAGAGAGCTTGAGTTGCCGTACTCGGAGATTTTGCTGCAGGTTAGAGATCCCTACTCAAAAAGCACACCGCTACACATGGCTTGCGCAAATGGACATATAGGTATGGTGCTAAGATACTCTTATGGCGTTTTTACGTACTAATATTAACTATACAAGAAATTGTGGATTATTTACTATCGTTTTTTGCTCCTGACGCGGAACCGACCATCGTCACAGCACAAAACGATTCAGGAAATACGGCGCTTCATTGGGCATGCTTGAACGGTAACTTAGAGATCATCAAGCGACTATGCGATCACAATGCAGACCCGCTTGTTAAAAATCTTGCCGGTCAGGATTCTATATATCAAGCCGAGAACAATGACAAGATGGACGTGGTTGACTATTTGCTTGAACGTTTCCAGGACAGATTAGAAGCCGAATTGGACATCAAAGATGAACCAGCTGACGAGGAATCAAGCAGAATAGCAGTGACGGATGACAAGGAGAAAGTTTTGAATGACGAAAACGAGTTAAATGACAAAGTGAAGTCATTGGAGGTCAATGATAAATAAATGCACGATATAGAATTTAAGAATTCAAAACAATCAACATAAAAAATCATCCAGTATTAAAATAAAAATAAACGCCTCAGTGAAAACCCACATTTTGATTAGTCCGTCTCTGGGTTGATGCATGATCATGGAAATGCAAGCCACACCATGACACGCCTTGCCTTATAACCCAAGCGTTTTGCGAACATTAGCCTTGACTATTCTATTATACTCTTCTCGATTATTTCTCCAAACTTTGCAGGCATCGATATTAGCCCCACTTTCGTCGTTAGGTTCTGCAAACTGTGTTAAAAATATGACACGACGAAATCACAATAACAAACGAACCTGCTAGCATGCTCATTACTGAAATCAAAATTTTCTCTACGGATTGAATCGGACTCCATCGTTCGGATGCACTCTCATACATGTTTGGATCATCGCCCGGTGCGTGGAGAATCGAGATGCACACTGTGCCGTCCTTATAGACTAATCTTGTTATTGGCTGGCTGAAACACAAAATATATATATATATATTGGGTGAATACTCACCATTGGGATGAAATAATTCACAAGTAAACTTCATTGTAGGTGGACTAAGCGGATAATCCTATAATAATGGTTAACCGGCTCAGTTGCGAACGCGTTACCAAGTGAGGCACGTACCTGAGGAAACGATAATGTCGCAGGGAACACGCCGCCTTCAAACGAAGTATCTTCTGGTCCTTGAATTAAACATTCCCATTCAAAGAAATTGCTAACCAATTAGTAAATGCAGCCGTGTAAAATAAAAACAAAGAAAAGGTAATTAAGTGGCACCATCATACTCCTCGCTAACAGGTCCGGCCGAAATTCCGTCCGGAGATTCATTGATTAACTGCTTATACTCAGTCATGAGCCGACGAACGGCAATCATATTCCGCGAATTAAACGATCTGCTCATGGCTTTTCAAATAGATCTCTGCAAAAGTCCACTCACTCACTGCCAGAACTGAACACAGGTTGATAACACATATACAAAATAACCTGACGCAGTCGTGGGTTAGGGCACATCTAAACTTACCCCCCACAAACCCCTTGCAATTGCTGACGTTAAAGAAGGTCACGTATTACCCGGCCTGCCCACCAGATTTGGATTACTCAAAAGAAGATTTTTTTTTTTTTTCGTAGTTTTTGCCCGCTGCAAAAGCAAAATTCAAATATCGGCCAGCTTGTGAATTCCTCCCAATTGGAAAATCTTTTTGTACCGATATCAGATTCAATTGTTCGTTAAGAGAAGGAAATTGTTATTTCGTTTTCTGACATTTATTTGATTTCCCCAATCATTGCTTATATGCGATATTTTTCTACGTTTACTTGTCAGGTACGTTGCTAATTTTTTTTTTTCTAGTGCATGTTATCGGTGCAACGTATAAACTATATTTTTTTTTTCTTGCGGGTCGGGCCCTATTTAAATTTTTTTTTTCTTTTTGCCTCTTTATTTTTGTAGTTTTTCTTCTTATCGACAGTTTTCTCTAATAATAATATTTATAGGATTACCTCTCAGGTATTTGGTTCTTTTTATTATAGTTTCAGTACATTCAGACATATACTAATTAATTTTTTTTTTTTTTTTTTGGTTGTGTAAAGATCACATTTGGAAGAACTCACAAATTTAATTTATTCGACCCAAATCAGTCATGTTTCAACAATTTTTAGGAAAGTCCCTTTTTGGACTTGCAAAACAACAAACTGGAGGCTCAGCTTTTCGGTCGATTAGATTACTGAGCTCTTCTGCTTTGGAGAAAGCTACTCTTACCTTGAAGAATGGCCCAGTTTACAACGGCAAGTCGTTTGGTGCTAGTGACACCATCTCTGGTGAAGCTGTATTCACGACTTCACTAGTTGGATACCCCGAGTCAATGACAGATCCATCATATAGAGGACAAATTTGTATGGTTTTTTTTTCTTTCTTTCTTTCAAAACTGCTCTGTTGATCAATATTAACGCAATGTTCATTAGTGGTTTTCACTCAACCCCTGATTGGCAATTATGGTGTTCCATCGTCAGCACGCGATGAATTTAACCTTCTCCGATATTTCGAATCCGGCAGGATTCAATGTTCTGGCATCGTGGTTTCAGATTTTGCTGCTGAATACTCTCACTGGACTGCGGTCGAGTCATTGGGTAGTTGGTGCAAGCGCGAAGGTGTCGCTGCCATCTCTGGTGTGGACACCAGAGCAATTGTTCAATACCTTCGCGAACAAGGATCCACGCTCGGCAGGATAACAGTTGGCGAGGAAGTTACCGGTAATGACTCTGGTGTTTTTGAAGACCCGGGAAAAGTTAACCTTGTCGAGGTTGTGTCGACCAAGGAACCTTACCGCGTGAATGATGGTCAGAAAATCAACATTGCTTTACTTGATTGTGGTGTGAAGGAAAACATTATTAGATGCCTTACCTCCCGCGGCGCTTCCGTGACTGTGTTCCCTCACGACTTCCCAATTCAGGACGTGGCTTCCCAGTTTGACGGAATTTTCATTTCTAACGGACCAGGTGATCCCAAGCACTGCGACAAAACTGTTTACAATCTTCAACAAACCTTGAACGCTTATTCAGGCCCAATTTTTGGCATTTGCCTTGGTCATCAATTGCTTGCCCTTGCAGTCGGCGCGAAGACCGTCAAGTTGAAATATGGTAATCGCGCCCATAACATCCCTACTTTCGACCTGACCACCGGAACCTGCCACATTACTTCTCAAAACCATGGATACGCCGTGGATGCGAACACGCTGCCAGCTGACTTTAAAGAATATTTTGTTAATTTAAATGATAGATCAAACGAGGGCATGTACCACGTGTCTCGCCCGATCTTTAGCACCCAATTCCATCCTGAAGCTAAGGGTGGCCCACTTGACTCCGCTTTCTTGTTTGACAAGTACTTCAAGAACATTGAAGCTTACAAGGCAGAGAAAGAACTTCTTGGTATTGATGCCAACGTGGCTGAGCCCGTTACTGTTGCGTTGTAAAAAGAAATTTGCAGATTCTTTTTTTTTTTTTTTTTTCTTGCGCGCTTTTTCTCTATTTTTTGGTATTTTTTTTTTTAATTGTTTTGTTATAAAATTGGCGTATTTTTAAGGTGTATTAGTAATCAAAGATTAGATTTTCCATTTTATATTAGTTTGTATTGTTAATAAAATTTAGATAGTTCATATGATTCAATTTTGAATGTTTGTAGTAGAATAGCATGTTTGTTGTGACAGGGTGCGGGAATTCGTAGCGTGTATGCCAAACCAGTCAGTCTTAATTGGGATCACGAACTGGAAACGTTCCTCTTATAATACAGTCACTATTATACCCTAACCATTCCTCCACCCATACCCTAGCTAGCTTAGTGTATACATCTTATGTGCGCTTGTTTACATTTGTGATAAGTTGCAGTTGTTGAGCATTTGTGCTGAGAAGAAAGCGGGTTTGGTGATAAATACGGTTTAGAAGGGCTTGGTGTATGAAAGAAAGAAGTATAAGAAAAAAGAAGTACCAAAGTGAAGTTGAATGTTATGTTTTATGTTATATAGTTTAGAGGATAATATATTGTCATGGAGATATTGGAAGATAAAGCAGCTAGCTACCTTACAGTATATAATATACTGTGCTGTTGTAAGGTAGCTCAGCTGCTTTATAGTTATCCTCCAACTCCATGGTATAACATAAAACATAACATTCAACTTCACTTTGGTACTTCTTTTTTCTTATACTTCTTTTTTTCATACACCAAGCCCTTCTAAACCGTATTTATCACCAAACCACTCTCAACACAGTATATATGTATATATATTACCTTGCATGAGCAACCCTGACCCCAAAAAAATAATGATTAATGGACAGCAGGCAGATTATATAAGCCATTGCAGCCGCAGGGGTTAAAGTTTGATCCTTGTGCCGCTGCCATTCATAGAAACTGTTTATATAGAACTGCATTGCTGATACGTTCTGTCCACCCGGTACGAATTTGAAAGCAATAAAAAAGAAAAAAAAAAAGCATGGCGTTACGCAGGATACAGGTTCTTGCTATTCTAGTTTTTTTGGCCGTTGCAGGTCTTATCTACGCGTCGATTCCGGCCCGATTAGACAATGATTTGAAAGTTGGCGGCGTGACCGCAGCAGTTCACGGCCTGCGACCTGCACAGGGCCCGCAATCTCAACCGCCCAAATTTAAGATTGATGAATTTGGATTGATAAATGGCAAAAAGGATGATAAAAAGGATAAATCAACCGATGGAAAAAAATCTAAGGAGTCAGAAAAGGAAACGACGAAGCCAAAGGAGAACAAGCCGGAGGAAGACGTCTCGACTGATGTTTTCCACGATATTCGTAATAAGGCTGGGGATACTGTTGAACCAAAGGGTAGCAAAGTCGTATTGTTAACTGCAACTGATGGGAAAGGTCATAACGGTGCCATCAAAGGCCTGATAGATAAGGTTACCGAAAACCGTCAAGAGTACTGCGCATACCATGGTAAGGCATTGCAATCCATAGTGATTGGATTAATGATTCTAAACACACTTTTTTAGGATACACGTACCAGTACATTAATATTTCAAAGTTTGGATTAACCGACAGGCCACCTGTCTGGGGTAAAATTCCTGCCATTGCGGAAGCATTCGAAAAGAACAAGGACGCTGAATGGGTTTGGTGGCTTGATACTGACGCGATCATTATGACGCCTCAGATAGATTTGGCCAAGCATGTTTTAAACCCAGAATTTATGAAGAAAAGAATTGCCTACGATCAACAGATAAGGCTGCCGAACGGCAAGCCATCGGGATTGAAAGTCGCCAAGGACCTCGACGTCAGTAAAGTAGACATTGTTATTGGTCAAGATCAAAACGGAATTAATGCCGGATCAATCTTGTTTCGAAGAAGTGAATGGACGTCATCGTTTTTGGACATGTGGCAAGACCCGTTCTATGTGGGACGACGATTTGAAAGATTAGAGCAAGATGCCATGGTAAGTTGAATTACTATCAACAATTCAAGTGAATTGGCAATAATAATTTTTTTTTTTTATTTTTAGAATCACATTATTGTTAATCATCCTCGCATGCGGGAACATGTCGCGATTGTTCCTCAACGGGTTATTAACGCGTTTTCAGTCGGTGGTGATAACATGGGATGGATGACTGGTGATCTTGTTGTCCATTTTGCTGGTTGCTGGGTGGATAACGAATGCAATTCAAGATTTCAAGATTTTTGGAAACGCAGGGTCACGGTGGGCAAGGCCATTGAGGACAAGCAATCGAAATTGCTTGAAGACGAGAAGGCCAAAGTTATTGCCGCGTCAGCAGGTGAAAGCGAGAAAAATGGTGAACAACCTGACGAATCTGATTCCAAACAAGCGTCAAAACCTGTCGTGCCAATTGATGGATCTCATGTGGATGATACCAAGAAGTTGTCTGTTGATGTCGAGAAAAAAATTGTTGAACCTGCTATTTCAGAAACAATTGTTGAGCAGCAATCTAAAAGTGATAATGTTACCGAGCAAGCTATTGAACACCAAAATCAACTCGTGAATGATCAGATCCCCGTGGCGTCTGAGGTCAACAATGTCGGAGCTGGTGATTCTGAAAACGAAGATATACGACAAGCAGAAGTTGCTGATAATGAAAAAGAACAATTAACTAATTCAATTACAGAGACTGAGGTTCAAAACGAGCAGAATCAAGCGTTACCAGAATTGTCACAGGACGAAACCAAATCACAAGAACCTACGTCACGACAACAAGAACAGGCCAAACAAGAATCACTTCAGTTAGACATTTCACCGACAGAAGCTGAGCCAGTAAAAGAACCAGCCGTGGCTACCCAGTTAATTGAAGCGCCGAATGCAGAAGCACAGGCAACAGTGGCACCACCAGCGGAGGCTCTACCAGCGGAGGTAGAAGCACAAAGTTCAGAAGCAAAATCACAATCTGCAGAGGCGCCGTCTGAAGAGGCACGACCAGCAGAAGCACAGTCGGTGGAAGCACCCGCGGAAGCACAACCAGCAGAGGCGCAGTCTACAGAGGGACAATCCGCGGAAGCACCTGCAGAGGCACGACCAGCGGAAGCACAATCCGTGGAGGCACAAACTGCGGAGGTGGAATCACAGCCTGTAGATGCACAGCCTGTACAGGCAGAAACACAAGGTGAAGAAGCAGAATCACAACCTGCGAAGGCACAACCCGCGGAAGCACAACCAGCAGAGGCGCAGTCTACAGAGGGACAATCCGCGGAAGCACCTGTGGAAGCACGACCAGTGGAAGCACAATCCGTGGAGGCACAAACTGCGGAGATGGAATCACAGCCTGTAGATGCACAGCCTGTACAGGCAGAAACACAAGGTGAAGAAGCAGAATCACAACCTGCGAAGGCACAACCCGCGGAAGCACA